>NC_135214.1:34724752-34879752 GCF_052324685.1 Brachyhypopomus gauderio
CACACACACACACACAAATACACACACAAATACACCGTACATGTACCCACACACACACAACACACACACACACGCATGCACGCACGCACACATACACACACACACAAACACACACACAAATACACCGTACATGTACACACACAACACACACACACACGCACGCATGCGCACACACACACACACACACACACACACACACACACACACACACAAACACACACACACAAATACACCGTACATGTACCCACACACACACACACACACACACAAAAATACACCATACACATGCCCACACTCTCTCTCACACACATGCACACACACACATACACCCACACACACACACTGAGAGGAGTCTTCACACATACACACAAATATACTCCCCACACCCACATACTACACATATCCACACTCAAACAAGTCAAAATGAGTGATATACACACATATAAATGCACCTTAGACATACTCATACACACACACACACACACACACACACACACACACACACACACACACACTGACTCTCAGCATATATATTTCTCTATTCCCTGACAGTAGCATTTAAATGTGTGTTAAATATCTGAACATTTTTACACCGTTCACATTTGGCCTAGAATCAGGTTTTGTTGCTTAATAATGTGTTTATGTAGCAGTGATCTGACCTCAGATCTGCACTTTGCCTGATCCTCTCATTCCTTCACTGGCTTCCTGCGGTATCGGTTCTGGGGTCCAGTGTGAGTTCTGGTGTCCAGTGTGAGTTCTGGTATCCAGTATGAGTTCTGGTGTCCAGTATGAGTTCTGGTGTCCAGTAGGGTGACAGTTCCCTCTGTTTTACAGGAAGTCATGCAACTCCAGTGCTCTGGTGAGGTTTTGAGCAGAACTAGATGGGACAGTGTGGCAGAGAGAGGAGAGCAGTGGCTGTCCACAAAGGACACGCCCTTAGGGTCTCGCTCTTGAGGACACGCCCTTATGGTCTCGCTCTTGAGGACACGCCCTTAGGGTCTCGCGCTTGAGGACACGCCCTTTAGGACACGCCCTTATGGTCTCGCTCTTGAGGACACGTCCTTAGGGTCTTGCTCTTGAGGACACGCCCTTAGAGTCTCACCCTTTAGGACACGCCCTTAGGGTCTCGCCCTTTAGGGCACGCCCTTAGGGTCTCGCTCTTGAGGACACGCCCTTATGGTCTCGCTCTTGAGGACACGCCCTTAGGGTCTCGCGCTTGAGGACACGCCCTTTAGGACACGCCCTTATGGTCTCGCTCTTGAGGACACGCCCTTAGGGTCTCGCTCTTGAGGACACGCCCTTATGGTCTCGCTCTTGAGGACACGCCCTTTGGGTCTCGCGCTTGAGGACACGCCCTTTAGGACACGGCCTTATGGTCTCGCTCTTGAGGACACGTCCTTAGGGTCTTGCTCTTGAGGACACGCCCTTAGAGTCTCACTCTTTAGGACACGCCCTTAGGGTCTCGCCCTTTAGGGCACGCCCTTAGGGTCTCGCTCTTGAGGACACGCCCTTATGGTCTCGCCCTTTAGGACACGTCCTTAGGGTTTCGCTCTTGAGGACACGCCCTTTAAGACATGCCCTTTAAGACACGCCCTTTAGGACACGCCCTTTAAGACATGCCTTTTAGGACTCACCCTTTAGGACCAACTACACACATGAGATCAGGAAAGGTTAGCGAGAGAGGACGGGGGGGGGGGGGGGGGGGGGTCATAGAGAGAGAGACCAGAGAGAGATCGCAGAGAGAGAGATCAGAAAGTGAGATCAGAAAGAGATCACAAAGAGAGACATCAGTGAGAGAGATATCACCGAGACAATGCGTGGGTGTGAGAGCAGGAAGTGCACATTTGAAAAGGGAGATTCCTGGCCTGGTGACTTTGCTGATGCTGGCAAAGGGAAGGAATAAGAGAAGGAGAGAGAGAGAGAGAGAGAGAGAGAGAGAGAGAGAGAGAGAGAGAGAGAGAGAGAGAGAGAGAGAGAGGCGTCAGACTTGCCCTGTGGCACACAGGCTTGGACCTTTCTGCAGACTCATTGAAATTCCCCCTACTGCAGTGCGACTGCAGCCAACCACTCGCAAAGGACAGGCATGCCGACCCACAATGCCACGCTGACTCACCCAGCAACTATTGTGCAGTAAGAGTGAGTGTGCAGTCCTAAAGATGGATTGATAGAGAGAGAGAGCGAGAGAGAGAGAGAGAGAGAGAGAGAGAAAGGGAGCAGTGGATAGGGCTGTTTGCCAGAGCATAACTTCATTTCTCTCATATAACTGCTGATGGAGAGAGAAAGTGCGACTAAGGGAGGGGCCAGGGGGGTTTAGTTTCATATAGACCTTAAAAGAAGCTCAGATTACAAAACATTCTGCAGCTCGGTAACCCCGTCCAACACGGCCTCAACCTGATCCAGCGGCACTGGAAGACAAAGAGACAAACTCTGAAACTTGGAACGTCAGTGGAAAGTGAATGCATTTCCAACAGAAAACTAGTGAGAGGAACAGAAGAGAAAGAGGGAGGAGGGGGGAGAGGGAGAGGGGGAGAGGGAGAGGGAGATGGAGAGAGAGAGAGAGAGCAGCTGGTTGTGTTTGTAGGTGTTGGCCGTGGCCGCTGCCATGGTGCTGGTGCTGCCTGACTCTTACTCTCTCTTTCTCCTGCAGCTGAACGGCAGTGGTCAGTTGAAGGTTGCCCCTCACTACCTCTCCTCTCAGATGCTGGCCCCCCCACCTCCCCCGGGCCTGCCGCGCCTGACGTTGCCCCCAGACTCCAAACCCAGCACCACCTCCACAGACGCGTCCTCCAGCTCGCCCACCTCCCCCAGTAAGTGGGTCTTTGCTCCCCCAGTAAGTGGGTCACTGCTCCCACAGTAAGTCGGCCCTGGCCGGTTCTGTAATCTCTGAGGCCTTGAGCTCCGGTCGTGGGACAGTGTGAGGGAGGGGGGTCCTGAGTGAGCTAGGGGAGTCCTGAGTGAGGTAGGGGGGTCCTGAGTGAGGGATGGGGTCCTGAGTGAGGTAAGGGGGTTCCTGAGTGAGGTAAGGGGGTCCTGAGTGAGCTAGGGGAGTCCTGAGTGAGGTAGGGGGGTCCTGAGTGAGCTAGGGGAGTCCTGAGTGAGTTAGGGGGGTCCTGAGTGAGGTAGGGGGGTCGTGAGTGAGGGAGGGGGGTCCTGAGTGAGGTAAGGAGGTCGTGAGTGAGGGAGGGGGTCGTGAGTGAGGGAGGGGGGTCTTGAGTGAGGTGAGGGGGTCCTGAGTGAGGTAGGGGGGTCCTGAGTGAGGTAAGGGGGTTCCTGAGTGAGGTAAGGGGGTCCTGAGTGAGGTAGGGGGGTCCTGAGTGAGGTAAGGGGGTTCCTGAGTGAGGTAAGGGGGTCCTGAGTGAGGGAGGGGGGTCCTGAGTGAGGTAAGGGGGTCCTGAGTGAGGTAAGGGGGTCCTGAGTGAGGTAGGGGGTCCTGAGTGAGGGAGGGGGGTCCTGAGTGAGGGAGGAGAGTCCTGAGTGAGGTAGGGGAGTCCTGAGTGAGGGAGGAGAGTCCTGAGTGAGGTAGGAGAGTCCTGAGTGAGGTAGGAGAGTCCTGAGTGAGGTAGGGGAGTCCTGAGTGAGGTAGGGGAGTCCTGAGTGAGGTAGGGGAGTCAAGAGTGAGGTAGGGGAGTCCTGCTGGTTAAGACCAGTGCACACCCAGCGTTCTCCAGAACCTGATGCTTCTCATGAAGGCAGCAGCTTTTAAAATGATCTAGAACAGGAACTGATGATGCCGATGAACCAGTATGAATGAGGGAGAGCTTTCTAGAAGCTTCCCAACAGTCTCACAAGTTCAGGCCAGCAGCTCGGCTGCATTTGTCTTTGTTGGGCAACGTAGGATTTATGAGCTCTGGGCTTTAAACATGCAGCTCCGGTTTCCAAAGCAGAGTCCTGAATTAAACATGACTAAGAATCAGCAGTAACTGTATTATGAAGTATCTAAAACTAGACACAGGCTATGTTCCAGAGAGCAGACGTCCATGTGCTAAGATTGCTAATGGAAACGTTTAACCCCATTTTGCATTATGTAAATACGTGTGAGTCAGAGTTCTGGCACTTTTGATGATGTGATTGACAGCTGCTTGTGGTTGGCTCAGAGTTGTGATCTGCTCCTCTTATTAGATCTGCCTCATGTCTCATGCAGTTGCTATAATGCAGGCTGGCAAGAACACAGACGCAAATGTCAAGGAAAGTTCTGTTGTAGTGATTCACCTGCCGCTTCAAATTATGCCATTAAATGTTTTTTTTCGCTTCTAGCGAAAACACATGCTAGCTTAAGGTTTAATTTTAAAGTGACACACAGATTTTTTTGTGCCCAGGATGGTGGAGACACATGAAAACATTCACTGGGCACACCCTGCAGCACACAGCATGCATTGTTATTAATATTTGTGCTTTAGAATTAATATTAATACTTTTTATATTAATATTTATACCTTTTATATTATTATGCATCCTTTTGGTGTTAATATACGTACTTATGCGTATTATTGGCATGTTTTTGGAATTTTTGCCCAGTTAGGTAAAAGATAACTTTCTATCCACCCATGATTGGGGATGCATATTAGAAAGAAAGACATTCAGTACCCTTGCGTGGCCTTATGTGTTGGCCATGACCAAACACTGTTAGGTCAGCAGTGGTGTTGTCAGCATGAACAGGTGATGAACAGGGTAAGGAGGTGTGTCAAATTCTACATGGGTACATGTGCAGTTACAGACTGTGTGTATGTGCAGTTACACACTGTGTGTGTGTACAGTTGCAGACTGTGTGTACAGTTACAGATTGTGTGTGTACAGTTCCAGACTGTGTGTACAGTTACAAACTGTGTGTGTGTGTGTGTGTGTGTGTGTGTGTGTGTGTGTGTGTGTGTGTGTGTGTGTGTGTGTGTGTGTGTGTGTGTGTGTGTACAGTTCCAGACCCTTTGTACAGTTACAAGACTGTGTGTGCAGCTATAATCTCTGCATTTAAAGTTTCATCTGCAGGAGTGAATTCTGAGAACTTTACAGTTTCAGGCCCTGCTGTGACAAAGGGACTAAACGTTGTGAATAAGTGTGACTCATTCTGTAGGACAGCTGTGTTCAGATCCCAGCCATCCAGGGCCCAGTAGAGACATCCCGCCCTCTCTTTACACTAGACATCCAGACGCATGTATAATTTAATCAGTTACAAGGCATTACAAAATCCTGGGCCGGATTTGCATTTTAGATTCATATCTAAAAGATTCGTATTTGGATAACATTGCTCTAGAAACACACTGCAATCGCCGGATCACTGTTTCTTGCAGCAGTGATCCTGATCTAGGATCAGTTCTTCCCTAAAACTTGTGGCTCATTACATGACCACGTGCAGAGGGGAGGCGGGACAGCGTCCTGCTCACCGTGTGGCTGGCCGTGTGTGTGTCCTGCTTACTTCACACACACACACGATCAGGCCGTCTGTCTGCTCAGCCAAGATGTTACTTAATAGTTATGGATTCCCCATGAGGTTAGCTTGATGCCAATGAATGTGTTGATTTTAGCATTCTGCAAAATTACTGTTTCTGGGTTTTTGTGGGTGGTGGTGGGGAGGGGTGTGTGATTGTTTTTTTCGCAAAGCCTAAGAAATTGAAAATGCTGTAAATGTGTGATTTAATGGGCAGCCAAGGCGTTTCTGTAATGGCCAGCCACACTGCGTTTCTGTAAAGGTCTGTGCGCTTTTCCAGGGAGGTTTAGTATTTTGTGAGACAGGCACTGATAAACCAACCTGCTTTTTTAATTACTCAGCTCGGTCGATCAATTCAGATTACAAGATATTAAGGCATTATTTTTATTAATGAAGTGCAGGGTTTGCATAACTAAATATTCTTATGTAGGGGGAAAGTTAATGGCCAGTAACTGTAACACCGTGTTCATGTCATTTGCAGTCCTTACGCACTCTTCAGAAGATTGAGACATACTGCCCACTACTATACTACTATATACTACTATATACTACTATAGCTTTACCTGTAACTCCCCCATCACCTGGAACTTCAGGATGTCCACATGTTCTAATGATTTTTCCTTATCACTCTCTCTCTCTCTCCCTCTCTCTCTCTCTCTCAACCTCTCTCCCCCTCTCCTTCTCTCTCTCTCTCTCCCTCATTCTCTCTCTCTCCCTCTCTCTCTCTCTTTCTCTCTCTCTCTCTCTCCCCTCTTTCTTGCTCTGTCTGTCTCTCTCAGCATACTCTGCTCCCGGGACACCACCTGCCAACCGCTCCTTCGTAGGAATTGGCTCTCGAGACCCTGCTGGTCTGTATCAGGCTCAGGTACTGAACCCACCCCCTCTCCACACCGGGTCTTCCTCCAACACCCCACACCGGGTCTTCCTCCAACACCCCACACCGGGTCTTCATCCAACACCCCACACCGGGTCTTCCTCCAACACCCCACACCGGATCTTCCTTTAACACCCCACACCGGGTCTTCCTCCAACACCCCACACTGGGTCTTCCTCCAACACCCCACACTGGGTCTTCATCCAACACCCCACACCGGGTCTTCCTCCAACACCCCACTGAATCTCATGCCTCCTGTTCGAAAATCCTCCTGCCTCCCACTTTTGCCCATCAGTTTTTAAGAGGTTTTAAATAAGCTATTTCATTCTTCCCACTATACTCTCAGTGCCTAAAAACAATAGATTTATGTTTATAGATTTGAAACATTTACATTCAAATGACTATTTAACATAGACTTTCTGTTTTAGACATTTTTTAATTAACAGAAGTGTGGCCAATAGTAAGCAAGGTAACTCCCTGCCATACAGAGTGTCTCTGTGGGGCCATTAGCGTCTCGGCAAGGTGTGTGTGACGCGGTGATGCTGCACCTCTGCTCACAGTACTGGGTCAGAGAAGATGAGCAGTTCTTGACTGCTCAGACATCAGTCTTCATGTGCACAAGAGAAGCACACACAGAGTTGTCCTCAGAGATAAGATAGAAGAATTTGTGAAGAACTCTTGAAGAACTTTTGAAGCTCTTCTGAATCTTATATATACACACACACACTCACCTATATTTGTGTGTGTGTGTGTGTGTGTGTCTGTGTGTGTGTGTGTGTGTGTGTGTGTGTGTGTGTGTGTGTGTGTGTGTGTGTGTGTGTGTGTGTGTGTGTGTGTCTGAAGAAGAACGCAGGGAGCAACTGCAGTGCACTGTAATTAAAGATGTAGTGGAAGTAAAAAATTCAGTGTAGTACACCAGATGTCCAATAAAGCAGAATATTTTGAAAAGAGGCCCATCACCATCTTCAGAAGCACTTTGCTTTGAAATATATATGTGTGTGTGAGCATGTACGTGTGTGTGTACTAAATCTTTACTTTTTCTTCATGCTCGGGCCTCTGCGAGCTTGAGGGTCTTGTTTCCAGGCCTGTGCTCTCCTGGACGGCACTTCTCTCGTGTTTTGGTATTTTGGTATTTCTCAGTTTTTTCATGTTCTTTGTTGATGATGTTGCCATATCTGTCACCGTGACCCTCTTCATCATCATTGCTATACTCTGCTGGCAGTGATGTCAGTAACGCGTTACTCTAATCTTACCACTTTTTTCGGTAACGAGTAATATAACGCGCTACTATTTCCAGTCCAGTAATCAGATTAAAGTTACTTATCCAAATAACTGTGCGTTACTATTTATATTTTCCCTTGTAAAATATATATTTTTGCTTTCTTCTTGGCTCAGTTCTACTTTTGCTTCTGACCGTAGCGCTCGACTCCGCACGCTGCGCGTGACCCTGTGAGAGCGCGAGCGCGTTTTACACGTCATTCTGTGCAGTGTCCTCCCGTAAGGATGTGTGGTAGTGTAAAGAAACACCCCTCAAAAACAGGGGAAGGAACATTTACCTGAAGAATTTTAATGTTGCTTTGTGTTCCACGTTTGAAAAGTGCTGGAATTTTGACTAACGTCGCCTACTTTAAAATGCTTGAAATTGTAATGGTATTTCGTTTCACAAGCTGTCTGACTGAACTGGGGTGGGTTTCCCGAAACGTTCGTAGCGCTAAGTACTTCTTAACCTCGTACGTTTCATACGAGGTTACGAAGTACTTGGCGCTACGAACGTTTCGGGAAACCCACCCCAGTTCGCTTGTATTACGTTTACAAATAAATTTACAAATAATACCGCGCAGCTACACAAACGTAATGTCAGGAGATACTGTAGCGACTCCTACTCCTCACGGCGAGTCTTGCCCTTTAAGTGACACTGGGGGGCGGCGACTGCGCGCGCCAGGGTTGCGTTATCAATAAAGTTTCCCTCCTCGGGATTTTTGGATTAAGCAGTTTCTGCCTCGGTTACCGAACCTGCTTCAATACATTGTTACTGTTAAAAATGCACTTCCAATAAAGTGAGTATTGGAAAAATGTATTTTGCTGCTGAATGTAACTACTAAAGTAACTTGTAATCTAACGTAGTTACTTTTAAAATCAAGTAATATGTAACGTAACTAAGTTACTTTTAAAAGGAGTAATCAGTAATCGGATTACTTTCTCAAGGTAACTTAGCCATCACTGTCGGCTGGTTAGCTAATACCATTTTGCCAGTTTGTATCTGCATGTCCCACAGGATCTTAGCTCTCCACCACTTTAATGGATTCACCGTTGACCCTGGAACATTCAGCCTATTTTCAGCACAGATATTTCTCTATACTCTATCAACGCCTTGTTTATGGTGTTCCATGTGCGTTCTGCCTGCTAGCATCTTGCATCCCACTGTGATGTGCTGGAACGTCTCGGGGGCATCTTTGCGCACGAGTTTACAGGTGTCTTGATATCTGTGGCTTCTGCCACCTTCTCTGGGCAGCTGATCATACCAGCATGGTATCTAAAGACTAGAGTAGGTGTTGATACTCCAGATCCTGTTTTCCCGATCAGTATTTGCTTCTCTGTAGGTATTTGGCTGTGGCTGATTGCCTTGCAGGCGCTTCATGATGTCCATATGCCTTTGGGATTCCAAGATAATTGTAGCTGCCCTCAAGATGTGTTGTGTTTCCTTCTGGTAGTATGATCCCCTCAGTTCTAGCTACCTCCCTTCTCACTGGAACCATCTGACCACACTTATCCAGTCCAAACAACTTTTTGATGAGGTTGCAGTATATCATGGAGTGATGGAATATTTCGTCGATTTCTTGTTTACTTCTGGCATACAGCTTGATGTCATTCAAGTAGAGCAGGTGGGTGATGGTTCACCATTCTGTAGCTGGCATCCAGAGCCACTCTTGGTGATGATTTAACGGAGAGGGATCAAGAACAGCAGTGGGGACAGGACACCTTCTTTGTGAATTCCACAATTGATAGTGACTTGTGCTGTTGGCCTGACATTGGCCTCTACAGTCGTCTTCTACATCCCCATTGAGTTTGTGATGAAGGGTCCTAGAGACGTGTTGAGTGTTCCAGGATCCATGGTTCCTCCTGGGCTCTTGCCAGTGCCTTTCTGGGCCCCACTCATGTATAGAGCCATGTGCCTGCTCAGCTTGACTACAACGATACCTGACAAGATGTGCAGAAGCAGGTTATTGGCCAATAGTTGGATGGAACTGTCCCTATGTTGGGGTCTCGCTGATTCAGGTCTATGGTTTGGAATTAGCCATTGAGGCTAACAAGAGTTCCATCTGTTAGCAGCTAGTTTAATTTGTGCTGCCAGGCATTAAAATAGGTGCATTCAGCTTCTTCAGTAGGTGTCAACCATGTTGTTACCCTGCCACAGAGGGTACCCTTTAGATGGCTTGTGGGAGAACGTCCTGCTTGTTCTCCTGGTTCTATTTCTCATGTGTACCACTCCAAGCAGGCAGCCATAGCTACTGATCTTTGCTTGGTCTCCAAGGCCTCCGTTATGGACAGCTTGTACTTCTCAAGTATCTTCATCATGCGAATTTGCTGTTCTGATAACTGGGTAACTTCGCGCTGTGTTCCCCTTACCTGCTCCTCCAGTCTCTTTCACGAACAATACTGTTCCTTGACTGTTCCTTGACAATGTTCACCACGTAGCCAAGTAGTGAAGTATCAATGTTTGCTAAAGTGTATATTAGCTCATTGATCTCAGTGGTGGTTACAATAGTGATCATCCATTGTGCTGCAATCATATCTTCCAGGATGTTTTCTGGTACTAAACTAAACTAAAGTCTACGATGACCCAGTACCCATCTAAGCCATGATCTTGATTCTCTGGTCTGCAGCTCTGGTGTTGAGCTTGGTGCAGGGGTTCACTGGGTCTTGGTTCCCAGTTTCAGGGTGTCCTCTGACCTGTTGATCTGGATCTTTCCTTGCTGTTGCATTCGTGTTGTACCATGTCAATCTCTCATTGTTACAACGTGCCACCTGCAGATGTAGGAACGCTGAACTACTGGTTCTTTCAGAGTTAATCCAGATGTATTTGTTCAACATGCAAACAGCCGAGGAACACTGAGACTCACAAGACCTTCCTGTGCTGCTCCCATTTCAACAAGACCTACAAGCTTTTACAGTAGTGGCATATGAAGTGTTGGGGAAGAACACCGTGGTCGTGTGCTAGCGTGGTGCCAGGTGCCAAGGCCTTTGCCGAGCCTGGCGCGTGGAGGTCTGGTGTGGGGCTGTGTGGAGTGTCAGAGTGAGAGGTGGGGTGTGCAGGAGGTGGAGCTGGACAGTGGGGTTCTGGATGCACCACTACCTCCACCCACACACCCTGGGGGCACCAGTGCCTCCGCATTGCAGTTCTATCTTCTTTATTAAGACTACAAGTACACCCCACTAAACAAGGGGACACAGGAGGGTTTTAACGAGGCAGGAGTGTGTGTGTGTGTGTGTGTGTGTGTGTGTGTGTGTGTGTGTGTGTGTGTGTGTGTGTGTGTGTGTGAAAGAGAGTGGGAGTGGGTGTGTGCATTGTTGTATGTGGTGGGGGATGTGAGTGGGGGTGTATGGTGAGGGAATGTGGGTGTGTGTGTTTGTGAGTTTGCTAGTGATCTTGCCTGTGCAGAGGTTTTAGTGTGGACAGAAACCGAATGGCTAAAGGACGAGGACGAGAGAGGGAGATGTAGATGAGTGAGGGAGATGTAGGTGAGGATGAGAGAGGGAGATGTAGATAAGAGAGGGAGATATAGGCGAGGATGACAGAGGGAGATGTAGATGAGAGAGGGAGATGTAGGCGAGAGAGGGAGATGTAGGAGAGAGAGGGAGATGTAGGCGAAAGAGGGAGATGTAGATGAGAGAGGTAGATGTAGATGAGAGAGGGAGATGTAAATGAGAGAGGGAGATGTAGGCGAGAGAGGGAGATGTAGATGAGAAAGGGAGCTGTAGATGAGAGAGGGAGATGTAGATAAGAGAGGGAGATGTAGGCGAGAGAGGGAGATGTAGATGAGAGAGGGAGATGTAGATGAGAAAGGGAGATGTAGGCGAGAGAGGGAGATGTAGATGAGAAAGGGAGCTGTAGATGAGAGAGGGAGATGTAGATGAGAGAGGGAGATGTAGGCGAGAGAGGGAGATGTAGGCGAGAGAGGGAGATGTAGGAGAGAGAGGGAGATGTAGGCGAAAGAGGGAGATGTAGATGAGAGAGGGAGATGTAGGCGAGAAAGGGAGATGTAGATGAGAGAGGGAGATGTAGGCGAGAGAGGGAGATGTAGGCGAGAGAGGGAGATGTAGGAGAGAGAGGGAGATGTAGGCGAGAGAGGGAGATGTAGGAGAGAGAGGGAGATGTAGGCGAAAGAGGGAGATGTAGATGAGAGAGGTAGATGTAAATGAGAATGAGAGAGGGGACCTCACGCCCCATCCAGGAATGTCACATCCACAGCAGTCTGGTTGTTATGGGAAACCAGACGTGAAATCATAAGATGAACTTGAAAGCAAGGAGGGAAAGATCCACGACAGGCCGTGCTAATCGATGCCAGTCAGATTCTCCCGATGAAGGCAATGGGGATGAGTGCAGAGTGCGAATCATCAGGCATCAACTGCTCAGGCCTAAGATGGGAATGACTTCTCATACCTGCTCCTTCCTGGTCTCTGACCTGCCACTTCCGATGCTCACAATCTGCTTTTATTAATTTATTTTGCCCCAAAATTTATACGTCGCCCAAGTTTGTTTCTTTACTAAAACCTTGGTAACCTTGGTAACCCAATCTGTTCTTGAAGAGGTCCGCTTTGCAGACTAGCCCACAGACTCCCGTATTTACATAACGTGAAAGATTGTCATGTTACTCCCTCGTACCCCTTCCTGCACCATGAACACACCCTTTCATCAGACTCGTGGTTTCTTAACTTTAACCACCTGTCACCACCAAAAAGTCCTTGAGCTTTTATGTCCATCTAAATATTTCAGTTGGCGTGGGGTCTTTCCTGACGTGAAGCTCCGTCTGTCAGGCTGCCCTGTCCTGCATGGCAGACAGACTCGGGACTGCTGTTGGGGCGGGACGTGGGGAAGGGGGGTGGGACGGGACACCACAAGCTTTCTAGCAGCTGGCGTGCACTGAAAGTTCCAGAACAAACGACGGCTATCCGGCCATAAAGGGAGATAGCGGGGGAGTCATTGGACTCCAGATTTTATCCTTAGCACATCATTTTGCTTTAATGCACAGTAGTAAATCCACTTGCCTCTGTTTTCCAAAGGGGGTTTGTGCATTACAAATTAGTGGGATGGACAATAAAACTGGGAAAAGTTTGCAGGTAGAAAAGATTAATGCAAGTTCTTGAAAATGAATTTAAAATAATAATAATGTTAATATTAAAATAGGCACTGATGGTGGATGTTCATATTAACAGCAAGTAGTAGCTCAGTCTTCAGAGGTTTTTGAGGGGAAAGCTGAATTTGAATCAGTTTTTAGAGATTTTCTGTCATGTATAGTTTTTAAATTTTTAGTGTAGATTTTCCAGTAATTACACATTACTTATTTATAAATAAGGCTATTATTTCACTGAAGATATGTATAGACATATTTCTAAAATGTATAATGTGTCAGGGCTGGCTCGGATGCCGTGCCGTCCACGTCCGCTAGGGGAACCCGAACCAGTCCTAGACTCCAGCAGCGCAATCAGCAATGATCTGTCTCACCTGTTGCCATGGCTTCATAAGGAAGCGTTTGGAGACAGATCATTGCTGATTCGTTTTGGTCTCATGCCGTCTCGTACTCAGCCTTCTCTCTCTTGTCTCGCTCCTAAGGTGTCTCGCCACCTTACTCTTGCTTTTTCTAGCCCTCTCTTGTCTCTATCTTTTACCTTTACTTATTCCTACCTCCTGCGCCACGTCTGGCCCATCTCAAGTTTTCCACCAACCTTATCTCTTCCTGTCAGTTACTCTTTTGTTTTTGGGAAGGGTTTTTGTTTTGTTGCGGCGTACGCCTCTGGCCAGCCACTTCCCCTGGGTTCCTTAGTTCGTTTTACGCGTTGACTTTTTCCGCGTTCTTTCAGTTACCTTTATTTTCCTACCGTGTCTTCACGGTTTTAGTATTGCATTTCTACGCGTTGAGTTTTCCGCGTCCTGGTGAGTTTCGTTTTACTTCTGAGTGTATGCGGAGTGGTATTCTGTTGTGTTTTCTGTTTGTTCGCGCGTGTCTATGTGATAAGCACTTCTCCCTATTTGTTCCTAACGGCATTTGGGTTCTATTCTCCCTTCGTTTTCTTACGCGTGTGTACCGGTCTGTACACCCCGCGTTACAGAACGAATCAGCCTAAACATGAACCCAGCCGAATCTCACGACACCGCAGTATTAAAAGCTGCAGTTGTAAGCCAGGAGCAAATACTAAATAACCATGATCAAATACTCCGCCAGATCATGAAGCAAGTTACTAACATCACAGCTACGTTGCAAACCGTGAGCAACTCACCTCCTGTGTCTCGCAATCCACCCCCCGTTAATTCGGTCACAGCACCCGCTGCCGCGAGTCATTATGAGCCAATATTACCGCCTCCAGCTCGATACTCGGGGAATCCTGATGGGTGTCGAGGTTTTCTTTTACAGTGTTCTCTCATATTTGAACAACAACCCTCGCGTTTCCCAACAGAACGTTCCAAGACCGCTTATGTTGTGGCACTACTATCTGACAAAGCGTTAGCTTGGGCCACGCCCCTTTGGGAGAAGCAGACAGAGGCCTGTTCTTCATATGAACGTTTTTCTAACGCCATAAAAAGCGCTTTCTATCACCCATCGTCAGGAGGAGTTATTGGTCCGCGTTTATTGAGGCTCCGTCAAGGAAAACAGTCAGTCGCTGAGTATTCTCTGGAATTCAGAACGCTGGCCGCTGAGAGTGGGTGGGGTCCAGAGGCACTTATGACCATATACCAGGAGGGGTTATGCGAAGAATTGAAAGATGAGCTAACACTCCGTGACCCTCCGGCTGATCTCGACACACTGATAACACACACAGTGCGTCTTGACAACCGTTGCCGCGAACGCAGACACACTAAACAACAACAACAACATTATCGTGACAACACACCAGCAGTAACGCAGTCACGTATATTTGAAATCTGCAAATCCGGTACTGACCCTCAACCCATGCAGATAGGTCATACACGATTATCACGTCAAGAGAGACAGGCACGTCTCCAGGAAGGCAGGTGGTTATACTGTGGTGGAGAGGGTCATCAAAGGTCCAAATGTCCTGAGCTACAGGGAAAAGGGCAAACCCGCCAGTGAGTACGGAGGCACTGGCGGGTTCGATGTCGAATCCTCCTGGTAATGTGCTGTTTCTTCACGTTTCTCTGTCATGGAGGGGGTCAGAGAGAAAACGCTTGATGGCTTTCATTGACTCAGGGGCTGCTGCGAGCTTCATTGACGCTTCTCTCGTCAAAGAGTTAGGCATACCCCTGATAGACCTAGATAAATCTCTCACTGTGGCCGCTGTGGATGGGCGGAGTTTGAGTTCGGGCGAAGTGGCCAAACAAACTGTGCCCATCGACATGAGTATAGGAGGGCATCGCGAGCAGCTCACATTTTATGTTATCAGTGCTCCTCAAATGCGGCTTATCTTAGGATTTCCCTGGTTACAACGTCATAACCCGGAAGTCGATTGGTTATCTCGCTCTGTGAGAAACTGGAGTCAGATATGCAAAGAGACCTGTTTAAAGACGAGGCTTGGGTCTCCTACTAACTCCCCGCATGAACATGTAGTTCTTACACAGGTCCCCACTGAATATCATGACCTTGCTGAGGTTTTCAGTAAGCAAAAGGCAGGCTTCCTTCCCCCTCACAGAGCTTATGACATGGCCATAGACTTGCTTCCCGGAGCGAGCCCTCCCAGGGGCCGTCTCTTCTCTCTGGCTGTCCCGGAACGCAAGGCTATGGAAGAATATATCAAGGAGGCGCTTGCTGCAGGGTTTATTCGTCCCTCCACTTCACCCGCCGGTGCTGGCTTCTTCTTTGTAGGGAAGAAAGACGGTGGGTTGAGGCCATGTATAGATTACCGTGGTCTCAACAAGGTGACGATCAAGGATCGCCACCCATTACCCCTCATGGCTACTGCATTTGAAGCGTTACAAAAGGCCACTATATTCACAAAGCTAGACCTTCGTAGTGCTTACAATCTGGTGAGGATCAGAGAAGGTGACGAGTGGAAGACCGCCTTTATTACCCCGTCAGGCCATTACGAATATTTAGTTATGCCGTTTGGTTTAATGAATGCCCCTGCAGTGTTTCAGCGATTCATAAATGAAGTGCTCAGAGAAGCCCTTGATAGGTACACTTTCGTCTACCTGGACGATATCCTCATATATAGCAACTCTCTGTCGGAACATATCAAACATGTAAGGCGGATCCTCCAACTCTTGCACGAGAACCACCTATACGTTAAATTGGAGAAATCACTCTTTCATATTCAGGAAGTAGCCTTCTTAGGATACAGAATAGCCCCTAACACTCTTGCTATGGATCCGTCGAAGATTCGGGCAGTCACCCAGTGGCCGACTCCCTCTTCACTACGGCAAGTCCAGCGGTTCCTGGGTTTTGCTAATTTTTATCGCCGCTTCATCAAGGGGTTCAGTACTCTGGCAGCCCCGCTCATTAATCTCACCAAGAAAACCCCAGGTCCCTTTGTGTGGTCTCCGGAGGCCCAGGAGTCCTTTGATAAACTAAAAAAGCAGTTCACCTCCGAGCCTGTTCTGCGGATGCCGGACCCTGACCTGCCGTTTATTGTTGAGGTAGACGCCTCCGATTACGGAGTAGGAGCCATCCTCTCTCAACGGTCAGGTATTCCCCAGAAACTTCATCCGTGTGCTTATTTTTCACACCGCATGACACCTGCCGAGAGAAATTATGACGTTGGTGACAAGGAATTGTTGGCAGTGAAGCTGGCGCTAGAGGAATGGAGGCATTGGTTGGAGGGTGCCAAAGAACCGTTTCTGGTGTGGACGGATCATAAAAATTTGGCCTACCTACAACAGGCCAAGCGTCTTAACCCTAGACAGGCCAGGTGGTCACTTTTCTTTAGTCGGTTCAATTTTACGCTCTCCTATCGGCCTGGCACCAAAAACGTCAAACCCGATGCACTGTCTCGCCAGTGGGAGGTGCCCTCCGATTCAGTTGAGCCCAGCACAGTCATACCTTCATCCAAGATAGTGGCTCCCATTCAGTGGGACGTCGAGGCTGCTGTAAAACGGTCACTTGCCCGTAATCCTGGTCCTAGTGGAGTCCCTTCTGGCCGTCTTTTTGTGCACCCGTCTATGAGGAAGACGGTGATGGAGTGGGGTCATAGCTCTCCCTTCGCTGCTCACCCGGGAGCACGTCGCACCCTTGAGCTCATTAAGCGACGGTTCTGGTGGTCAGGGATGGACCAAGAGGTGGGGAATTTTGTTTCAACTTGTGGGACGTGCGCCCGTAATAAGGTCTCTCACGCCAAACCGTCCGGTCTGCTGCGTCCTCTCCCCATCCCGTCTAGGCCTTGGACTCATGTGGCCCTAGATTTTGTCACTGGGTTACCCCCCTCTCGGGGTAACACCACTATCCTGGTTATTGTGGACCGTTTCTATAAAGTAGCAAGGTTCCTGGCCCTGCCTAAACTCCCCTCCGCTCGTGACACGGCCACCTTATTCCTCCATAACATCGTCAGGCACCACGGTTTCCCATCTGACGTGGTGTCCGATAGGGGGCCACAATTCACAAGTCGGTTCTGGGGTGCTTTTTTGAATCTTCTGGGCGCCAAGGCCAGTCTTTCTTCAGGATTTCACCCACAAACTAATGGTCAGACTGAGAGGACCAATCAGGACCTTGAGCAAACGCTCAGGTGTTTGGCCTCATCTAATCCGTCCTCCTGGTCTGACCAGCTCTTGTGGGCTGAGTACGCCCACAACACTTTGTGGCATTCTGCTCTCGGCATGTCGCCTTATGAGTGCCTCTATGGGTACGCGCTTCCCATGTTTGCTGACCAGGAAAAAGATGTGGCGGTTCCGGGAGCTCGAGCCTTGGTGCGGCGATGTCGGTTGGCATGGCGTAAGGCTCGCAAAGCTCTGTTGTCCGCCTCTGCTGGGTACCGCCGCAGTGCGGATAAGCACCGTCTCCCGGCCTTGTCCTTCCGTCCCGGGCAGCGGGTGTGGTTGTCCGCCAAGGATCTGCCAGTTCGGGGTGGGACCAGGAAGTTGGCCCCCCGGTATCTGGGTCCCTTTAAGGTTGACAGGCGGATAAATCCGGTTTCTTACCGGCTGTTGCTTCCCCCTTCCATGCGGGTCCATCCTGTGTTCCACGTGTCGCGCCTCCGCCCTGTTCTGTGTCACATGCCCCGTGCTCCGGCCCCGCCGCCCCCCCGCATGGTTGCTGGTGGCCCGGTATACACTGTGAGCCGGTTGTTGGACCACCGCCGTGTTCGGGGTCGGGACCAGTACCTCGTAGACTGGACTGGTTACGGGCCCGAGGAACGTTCCTGGGTTCCCGCTTCTCGCATAGTCGACCGGTCCCTCATTCGTGACTTCCGTCGTGACAGGGCTGTCGCTCTGGGCCCGCGAGGTCTCGGGCCTAGAGGGGGGGGCTCTGTCAGGGCTGGCTCGGATGCCGTGCCGTCCACGTCCGCTAGGGGCACCCGAACCAGTCCTAGACTCCAGCAGCGCAATCAGCAATGATCTGTCTCACCTGTTGCCATGGCTTCATAAGGAAGCGTTTGGAGACAGATCATTGCTGATTCGTTTTGGTCTCATGCCGTCTCGTACTCAGCCTTCTCTCTCTTGTCTCGCTCCTAAGGTGTCTCGCCACCTTACTCTTGCTTTTTCTAGCCCTCTCTTGTCTCTATCTTTTACCTTTACTTATTCCTACCTCCTGCGCCACGTCTGGCCCATCTCAAGTTTTCCACCAACCTTATCTCTTCCTGTCAGTTACTCTTTTGTTTTTGGGAAGGGTTTTTGTTTTGTTGCGGCGTACGCCTCTGGCCAGCCACTTCCCCTGGGTTCCTTAGTTCGTTTTACGCGTTGACTTTTTCCGCGTTCTTTCAGTTACCTTTATTTTCCTACCGTGTCTTCACGGTTTTAGTATTGCATTTCTACGCGTTGAGTTTTCCGCGTCCTGGTGAGTTTCGTTTTACTTCTGAGTGTATGCGGAGTGGTATTCTGTTGTGTTTTCTGTTTGTTCGCGCGTGTCTATGTGATAAGCACTTCTCCCTATTTGTTCCTAACGGCATTTGGGTTCTATTCTCCCTTCGTTTTCTTACGCGTGTGTACCGGTCTGTACACCCCGCGTTACATAATGTATGTGTTATGCTCACATTTTCCCTCAGGAAAGTCCCTCTCTAGTGTCCAGTGCTTTTCCACTTTTCCATAGTACACAAACAGTAATGACATATGAGTAATTCAGAACAGAAACCCTATGGGTGATAGAGTCATGGTGAAAACTTATTTGGGTTCAGGGTGCAGAAACACCTGAACAGGTATGAGGACTTTGAAGTCTGATGGAGTTCGACTGTCCTTATCCTGTCCATCAAAACAGGGATGAAGCTCCATAATCTAAACAGGAAACATAGATTCTGTCATTATTGAAATGTACCTAGTTATGTTTCAGATGTACTTGATTACGCAATGTGCTTGGTTCATTTTCATTTAATTAAATGGTTTTAAAATAAAGCTGCATGATATTGACATGATGTTTTTTCATTCTGATAAACCCTTGATTTGCTGTTATTTTCGCCAAAATCATTTACATTCATTACAGCAAATCTAATCATTTGTAAATGTAAGTTACGCCAATATAGTTAATAATCAAAATAACTGCGGTGCACTTATCTGCAAATGGTTCGGTTGGTCCCAGTGTTCACATCCAACTATAACACTTTGTGATTTACAGGACTCATTTGCATATTGCAGCCTGATCCAATAACAAAAGATATATTGTTTAGCCCTAATCTTGACACAGCAGTGGGATTTACACTGTTGTGAACTGTTAGAACATAAAACTGCTTTTATGGGCCAGTCTGATGCCATGTTCTCAAAACAAGGACACACAGCATGAGAATGCAGAACCCCCATCTGCTCTACTATCACAGCTACTCTACTAACACTCCTCTACTAACACAGCTCCTCTAATATCACTCCTCTACTATCACAGCTCCTCTACTAACACAGCTCCTCTAATATCACTCCTCTACTATCACAGCTCCTCTACTAACACAGCTCCTCTACTATCACAGCTCCTCTACTAACACAGCTCCTCTACTATCACAGCTCCTCTACTAACACAGCTCCTCTACTAACACAGCTCCTCTACTATCACAGCTCCTCTACTAACACAGCTCCTCTACTAACACAGCTCCTCTACTATTGCAGCTACTCTACTAACACTCCTTTACTAACACTCCTCTACTATCACAGCTACTCTACTAACACTCCTCTACTATCACAGCTCCTCTACTATCACCCCTCTACTAACACAGCTCGTCTACTAACACAGCTTCTCTACTAATACAGCTCCTCTACTATCACAGCTCCTCTACTATCACAGCTCCTCTACTATCACAGCTCCTCTACAAACAGCTCCTCTACAAACTAGGGCTGGACCCGAATATTCGGATATTCGGATATTCGGTCATTGAGTAGGTATTCGGTTTTTAATTTTGGTATTCGGATATTCGTGTTTTTTTTTTTCTTAGCTCCGCCTCACTCTAACGTTACAGTTCCGTTCAGGTTAATGGCGGTATATGAGAGGCAAAATGCATTAGGTATGAGGTATTTTTAATGTGTGTGCTCCGTTATTAAATTTGGCGTTTGTTTAGGCTTCCCTGTAATCTATAATAATTTAATATTGATTTCTTTTGAAGTTATTAAATGTTTGTTGTTTACAGAATGTTTCTCCCCACGTCTCATGTCTTTTTTGTGTTTCCCCCCGGATTTTTTCGCTGCGCACATCGGCCCAGTGTCCGCGGCGGCTGCTCCGCTGCGCAAGCCGGCCCAGTGAATAGCTGTGTTTTTGTGTTTTAGTACTTGGGTTATACTTGAAACAAAAAAAATCGTTTGTCCAGAAAGTATTTTATATTCTTAAACATTGTTAATTATATTACAGTGGACGAAAGTCATTGTAAACTGTGTTGTTGTTGGCCGATTTCAGTTTAATGATGTGCAGTGCGTAGCTAAATAGCTGTTTTTTGTGGTTTTGCACTTAAGCGGGAGGGGGGGCATAACACTCGTGACGGAGTTCAGCGCTATTTTCAATATTTTCAATAGCGCTGAAATAAATGCTCCGGTTTAAAATGAATTCTCCCGTCAAAATTAAGAAATATTTTTAACAATTCTGGGTCCGGATGGGATGGCATTTGGGTCCGTATACAGTTAATCAGGAATGAGATTGGGTCCGGACATGACTGCGTTCGGGTCCGGATCAGGACCGCGGTCCGCCAGTTGCCGACCCCTGGTTTAGAAACTATTTTATATTCTTAATATAATCCGTTTTTAATCCGTCTTATTTAAAAACGAAGCTTCGGATATTCGCTTCGAAACAGTGCCGAATATCCGGAGCTCAAAAAACGCTATTCGGGCCAGCCCTACTACAAACACAGCTCGTCTACTAACAGTTCCTCTACTAACACAGCTCCTCTACTATCACAGCTCCTCTACTATCACAACTCCTCTATTATCACAGCTCCTCTACAAACACAGCTCGTCTACTAACACAGCTCCTCTACTATCACAGCTCCTCTACAAACACAGCTCCTCTACAAACACAGCTCCTCTACAAACACAGCTCCTCTACTAACACAGCTCCTCTACTATCACAGCTCCTCTACTATCAAAGCTCCTCTATGAACACAGCTCCTCTACTATCACAGATACTCTACTAACACAGCTCCTCTACTATCACAGATACTCTACTAACACAGCTCCTCTACTATCACAGCTCCTCTACTATCACAGCTCCTCTACTAACACAGCTCGTCTACTAACACAGTTCCTCTACTATCACAGCTCCTCTACTATCACAGCTCCTCTACTAACACAGCTCCTCTACAAACACAGCTCCTCTACAAACACAGCTCCTCTACAAACACAGCTCGTCTACTAACACAGCTCCTCTACTATCACAGCTCCTCTACTAACACAGCTCCTCTACTAACACAGCTCCTCTACAAACACAGCTCCTCTACAAACACAGCTCGTCTACTAACACAGCTCGTCTACTAACACAGCTCCTCTACTATCACAGCTCCTCTACAAACACAGCTCCTCTACAAACACAGCTTGTCTACTAACACAGCTCCTCTACTAACACAGCTCCTCTACTATAAAAGCTCCTCTATGAACACAGCTCCTCTACTATCAGATACTCTACTAACACAGCTCCTCTACTATCACAGATACTCTACTATCACAGCTCCTCTACTATCACAGCTCCTCTACTAACACAGCTCCTCTACTATCACAGATACTCTACTATCACAGCTCCTCTACTATCAAAGCTCCTCTATGAACACAGCTCCTCTACTATCACAGATACTCTACTAACACAGCTCCTCTACTATCACAGATACTCTACTAACACAGCTCCTCTACTATCACAGCTCCTCTACTATCACAGCTCCTCTACTATCACAGATACTCTACTATCACAGCTCCTCTACTATCACAGCTCCTCTACTAACACAGCTCCTCTACTATCACAGCTACTCTAATACTCTACTCTAGCTACTCTAGCCCCTCTACTAACATAGCTACTCTAACACAGCTACTCTAACACAGCTCCTCTACTATCACAGCTACTCTAACAATACAGCTCCTCTACTATCACAACCCCTTTACTAACACAGCTCCTCCACTAACACAGCCCATTCTGTGGTATATTGAGCAGCCAGCAACAGGGCTTTTGAGACTCATTAGCACATAGCCGCAATGCCCTCTAGTGGACACACGCATTATTACTGGTATGGTCTAATGTTTAAAGATGAGATGGTCCTCTCATATGTCCACATAAATAAAATGAGTTGTCAGGCTGTATAGTATCTATAACATAAATGTGCATACACGGTTATGACATGCTCTTGTTTTGAAGCGTTCAAGCAACATTTAGTCTCCTCCCCCCCACCCCACCCCCCCTCCCCCTCTGCTCAGTGTATCAAAGCAGTGCGTATCGCTTTCTCAGGGCCACGCCCCCTGTGTGCTGTCCTCTGGATGGGCACAGGCTTCTGGGGTTTGTGAAACAGCTCCAACTGTTTCAGCCCCCAACTGTTCCCTCTCTGTCTCTCTCTTTCTGTCTGTCTGGTCCCTTGGACTTTGGTGTTTTGCGAGCAGAAGCCAAACTGTTATATGTTGTGAAATGTTTGGTGTGTGTCCTGCTGGTCTACACCCTCACCTCCGCCCCCTATTATGGTCAATCGCTGCAAACTCCTTCGTTGGTCACCGCTGGGCTGGACGACACTGACTGTTGGACCTGCAGAAAGTGCCAGTGGTTCAGCTTTGTTCTCAGCCATTAAACACATGACCACATAGTGCAGTGTCAGATTTACTTATGCTTACTGAACCTTACATTAAAGTGTACACTCATCATCATTTAACACTCTTTTTTTATTGTTTTATTGTTATTTCAGAAAGTCTTACTAACAGCATTTTATTCATACTGATCAACGCTTTCGTTCAGTTGAGTTCATATTGTCACTTGAGTAAAGATGGTTAATGTGCTTCTCTCTCTCTCTCTCTCTCTCTCTCTCTCTCTCTCTCTCTCTCTCTCTCTCTCTCTTCTTTTGCAGTCCTGGTATCTGGGGAACTGATTTCAATGCTGCAGATACACCGTGGATCTGAGGGGACGTGGATCTGAGATTCAAAATTTTTATGGATTATGGAAAAAAAGATTGTGAACAAGATGCAAGAGGGAAAATAGATAAATATATATGTAGTATTTGTGTGTGTGAGTGCGCGTGTGTGTATATGTACACACACACGCACACACACACTCACAACATATGTGTGTATGTATAGATATTGTATACAGACACATATATGTATAAAGATATATAAAATGCTTCAGTACACTTTTTTGTAAGACTGGGGAAAGAATGTCAGAAGAAATGAAAGAGCTTGAAAGACTATGGATGCATAAGAAGAGAGGACAGAAGAGGGGCGTGGCCTGGGGGGTAAGAACACTGACCTATGGGGGCGGAGTTAACCATGCAGAAAAGACCCCGCCTCGCTTCCCTGGGCTCCTGGAACAGCCCTGCTCCTCACCCTCCCTCTGCTACAGGTGCTGCCTCCTCGTATATGCAAATTAAGTATCCTTTATGTCCTGAACCTGCAGGGAAGGGATGCCCTGGCAGCAGGGTTTAGCGCTAGGACTCTCCACAGGGTCAGAGGTCATCCGCTTCCTCTCTTTTGCTTTTTGTTTTTGTTTTGAATTTTGAATGTGGGTGGAGGTCTGAGGCAATACGGGGGTGGAGACTTCCCCTGGGTCCCCTTCCACGAGGCTCCTCCCCTTACGTTCCCCCGACCCGAAGTGCGACCCTTCATCCTGTTTTATTGACAATCATGTCTTCGTTGTTGTCCAGTGGGGGTTTTAGGGCTTGTTCTGTTTTCCCCTTCTCCGTCGTTCAGAATGGAGTCCACTTTATGGACTTTTTTACATTTCTATTTGGGGTTTTTGTTTGTTTGTTTGTTTGTTTTGCTTTTTTTGTTTTTCTGCAACTGATGAAAAACATTTGTGGTACATTGATGTGTGTTTCACAAGCGCTCTCTCCCTCTCCCCCTCTCTCTCCCTCTATCTCTCTCTCACACACGCAGACACACACACTCTCATTTACACACATGCCAACACAAACAGTGACACATGCGGACTTTTCAGCATTGGCGTGTACTGTTAACAAACACACAAAGTGTTGGACAGACATTTCCTAGCTTTGGCAAAACAGCCATGGGGTTGCAAGGCTGAAACAGCATCGCCCTCTTCTGTGGGCCACTGAAACCTGTGTGTGTGTGTGTGTGTGTGTGTGTGTGTGCGTGTGTGCGCGCACGATTGCATCTGTGTGTGTATGAAATTCACAGACATTGATAGCCTGTTGTCCAACATTTTCCCAGAGAGCATGTTTTTTTATTATTGTAGAGAAGAGACGTGTTCCTGTAAGATGGGTGAGAACAGGTCTGTGGGGTGAGAACAGGTCTGTTGGGTGAGAACAGGTCTGTGGGGTGAGAACAGGTCTGTGGGGTGAGAACAGGTCTGTTGGGTGAGAACAGGTCTGTGGGGTGAGAACAGGTCTGTTGGGTGAGAACAGGTCTGTGGGGTGAGAACAGGTCTGTTGGGTGAGAACAGGTCTGTTGGGTGAGAACAGGTCTGTGGGGTGAGAACAGGTCTGTTGCTGCTCACTCAGTATTGGATGGAGAGAACACTTTGTTTTTTGACGTGTTTAAACTGCATTGGAAATTACAGGCATTGCACTGTTAACATTTGTTTCAGTTTTTAACTTTAACTTTTGTGTTAGCCTAATCATATTAAATGCTGCAAGTCAGGCACATGAGTTTGGGCTGTGGAGAAGTTGAGATCCGATAGGAGCAGCTCTGTGTGACACGCATGTCCCAGCACGGAAAACGCTCCTGTGTGCAAGTGAATTTTACGGAGTTTGATTGTGTTTTGATTCCCCTCATTTGAGAGTGCCCTCTATGAAATATATTGTTTTAAAAAGCCAAACTAAATAAACACACACACATGCACATGCAAATACACACACACACACACACCCACAGGTTCATTTATCTCTGGCAGCAGATTTTTTTTTGTTTGTTTGTTTTTGTTTTCTTGTTGTTTAAGGCAAATCAGCGCTTAAATTGAGAAGAATGTGTATGGTTTGGGTGTGTTGTGAGCAGCTGTAGTTTTTGACAGTTCCCAGCCACTCTGGGTCGGACAGGTAGCCATTCTCTGCCACGTGGGCCGGTGTTGGCCTTCTGTGTCCCAGAATCCTTTGCGTAGGGGATGCCCATGACTGGTGGTATGGGTGGCTAATATCTGTATGTATGGCTTCAGGTTGTTTCCTGTTGCTCAGCTACAGGTATCCTAAGAAATGGCCTTGTTGCAGCACTCTGAGATGTGTTGAGTTAATATAACATCAGGGCTCATGACTCGGCCACCAAATCCAGAATAATCACAAAGCCATGAAAAGTGCCTACGACACTGCAAGAGCTTCTTTGGGGCTTATGTATTATTTGCAGTAGTTTCTGTTGTGAACTGGTTCCACTGTCACCCTCAGTGGCTGTTGTGGAGTGAGCAGGAGTGACCGGGTGTAGCAAAGCCCAACAGAGCTGCACCCAGCGGGGGTTTCCACGTCTGACACTTCCCCAAGGGAACCTGGGGGGGGGGGGGGGGGGGGGGGGGGGGGGGGGGGGGCAGTACAAACACCTCAGCTCCCCCGTTGTCATTTTATCTCTTTGGCATAAGCCACCACATGAGAAAGCCAACACATATCAAAGCCCCAGGGACAGGAAACCCTGGGCAGAGCCCCGCAGCCCCTGGGCGGAGCCCCCGGCCTGACAGGGGGCCGCTAGCCACTCCTTCTGCTTCCTCGCCGTTAGTACGTAGTGCTTAGAACTTCGCATACCAGTTCTGTTTAGTATGAGACCCAAAATACATACAACATGACTTGTGTTGAAGGTGCTGACATAAAAATGATAAAAATCTATATATATGAATTATATATATTAATTGCATGGTGCTTTCTAATGAGAAAATAATAATGAGAATTAAGCTGAAATGACCATCGTATCGTTGAATTGGGCGCATGGCAGATAATCCCAGTACAAGCGCTGAAGCTAAACAACCCCCCCCCCCCCCCCCTTACACTCCCCACCTTCCTGCCCCAGAACTCCCCCAGACTGGTTCTCTACAGTATAATACCCCCAACACCCCCCCCCCCCCATCCCCACTCCAAGGACAGAGTGTGGAGGACTCAGATGGGTTTGTACCTTTGTATTATGACATTGGTTTTGAGTTTTACCCCTCTGAACCACCCCCACCCCGTTTGGACTTTGCACGATGTTTTATATGACACATTATGTGCCTTGCCTTTACTTAAGAACAATAATACCTGATTGAAAATTGTAAATTAATTTTTTTAATGTAACCAAGTGTTGCTAAAGTGAAAAAATTGAAAAAAAAAGAAAAAAAAAGATTTTATGCTGCATGTTTTATTGCTTGTTATAACTCGATTAGGACTCGTAGGTAACGGTGGCTTGAGACGGAACAGACCGGCTTGTTTTCCCTTTTGATAGGTATGATAGTTTTTTCATTGCATGATTTCCTTGCTGCGTTTATTTCTGTTTTTTGGCCCTCTCCTTCTGTGGCCACACACACAAGCTGCTCTCTCTGGTTCAGCTCTATCACACGCTCATGCTGTTTCCCCATGGAGGTCACTTCCTTCAAATGATTTAGAAGATATGAGTTTCTGATGGACAGGAAAATGAATGACCAGATACGGCAATGATAGTGGAGATGAAGGCTTGGGAGAGGCAGGACGTGGGAAGCTGGATGCCGCCTGCATCACCACCAGCTCCCACAGCATTGTGAGGGTCGGAGAAAGAGGAGGAGAAGGCTGAGATGGTGTGGAGAAACATCACAGGAGATGCTGTCTGAAATTTTTTGACGATTGAATGGGAGATGAATGAACCCAGGTGCCATGGATGGAAACATCTGATCTTGATGGAACAGTAGCTCCTTTTAAACTAAAGCGTAGTTTAAAGCTTAGTATGTGAAGTGTTGCAGAACTGGTTTGTTGATATTTCTATTTTCCACATTCTAGACACTTTTATCCACTGCGATTTACAATTCCAAGTATGTTATTGAGATGGGTGGGTGTAGTGTGAGGAACCTTGGTACCTTGGTATAGCGTTGAGCACTTGTGTGGATGGGGTTTGAGTCCCAGTGCCCTATGGATACATGGCGGTGTTGGTACCCACTACACTAAACCAACCATATTGGTGTTTCTGCGACTGGTTCCTGCTGAAGGACAGAGGTCCTACAGAGTGGCACTTCGTTCCAAGTTTCTATGATTCTTGCAGCTTTGGCGGTTGTATGTGACCTGTTCCTGTGATCCTAGTGAATTTGTAGGGCTTCAATATGTAGGGGATGCCATCCTCTGGTGGATAACCCAGCAGGTCTCTCAACGGCGCTTCAGCTGGTGTTCCCAGTGCCCTTCTGCACGTCCCGCTGCACTCTGGTTTGTCACATTTAGTTTTAATCTTCTCCGTGGTTTCCAGATTCAGACGTTCGGTCCAGAACTTTGGAGCTACGGCTTGACGAGTTCCAGGACACTGGCTGTAATGGAGTGTTTAGATAATGTGGTCTGTACTCTGTGACCTCAATGATCAGTGATTAGACAGCTTTTGATAACAGTCTCCTAAGTATTCACCCTCCATGTTTTTGGTTGTTTATAATATTTACCATGTTAAGAAGGTGTCAAAAGCCATGTATAGTTAAAGACTTTCAAATTGCCCAGTAATCACTGATTTGACATTTCTAGTAAATGTGTTTAAATACTCCAAGATGTTTTGGTACACTTGCTTTATTTTATTAGCTAGACTTTAGAAAAAAGTAATTTATAATTTCGCACTGCGTAGCGTAAGGGGAGTGTGTTGAATGAAACCGGAGTGTTTTTCTCAGCAGGGACAGAAATGTCCTAGGTTCTGTTCAGTGCTGTTTCTGCAAATGCTGGTAGCTATTAAGATTTGCTGGTATCTAGTTTTTAAAAATAAATAAATGTTAAAAAAAACAAGGAAATGTCAGAACGAGAGGTATTGTTTACATGATGCCCGTGGTTGAGATCTTGACGCATGCTGTTTACGAGCACTGGCACATGGGGGCGCTGTAACTAAAGCCATTCCATCAAACCCACACAATCCACACGTCTAAGAAAAAGTGCTGTTGTCATTCAGCAAGCGATTCCCTTTGTTTATTGAGCAGGACTGGTGGTAGAACTGGGGTCTGCCCTGGGGGGCAGGAGGGCGGTCCAACCAGGCTGGGTCCAGCGTGGCTGGGTCCAACGTGGCTGGGTCCAGCGTGGCTGGGTCCAACGTGGCTGGGTCCAGCGTGGCTGGGTCCAGCGTGGCTGGGTCCAACGTGGCCGGGTCCAGCGTGGCCGGGTCCAGCGTGGCTGGGTCCAACGTGGCTGGGTCCAACGTCGCTGGGTCCAGCATGGCTGGGTTTAACGTGACTGGGTCCAACCTGGTTGGGTCCAGCATGGCTGGGTTTAACGTGGCTGGGTTTAACGTGGCTGGGTTTAACGTGGCTGGGTCCAACATGTAAACACAATTCTTCTCCCTTGTCCTAGTGACCTGGCACAGGTCTGACTGCACCATTGTTAATTCACTGGATGGCAGTGCTAAGCAATACATTGGATACAACTAACTTTATGCAAAACAATCGTTTCCAAATCGTTCTGAACTCGAAGACAAACCGCCATAACACTGGAGTTGGACACCACAAACCCAGACAGCGAGCATGAGATGTTAAAGCCACGGTCCACCACGCGTTTTTAGCCCTGTCTTCTCTGGCCAGCGTTAAATGCTGACCTGGGCAGCCAGCACCTGCCCCCTCCACCTGCCCCCACCACCTGCCCTACCACCTGGCCTGTGAAGATTTGCACTGTTCCATTCACCTAATTGAAGCTGTTCACCCCCTGGCCGGAGTGCCAGCGCCCTCTGGTGGGGACAGTAGCCCAACGCCAACAGTGAGACCCTGTCAGAAGGTCTACAAGCACGCTGTCTGCTTTCATTTAGTCTCCTTCTGTGTTTGCTTCTCGTATTGTGCGCTCAGACAGAAACGCTTCATTAGGCCAGAGGTCTTGGTAACCCCATATGTAGTTCTTAAAGAGGCCACAGGTGATGGTTGAACTTATTATAACATTTTGATTATGTATTTGAGCTGGTGCATGTAAAAAAAAAATTAAAATAACAAAAAAAAAAACCCTAATATTTTATTTTAAACCCCTTGACTAATATTTTTATAGAACAGTAATCACGATTGTTATGCATATTGATGAAATGTTACATTTTGAACACATTATCTTGTGTATAAATGCTTACCGTATATACCTAGTGAGGAAAAGAGCAAAAATGTACAGAGAAATGTCTTTTTGTATAAGAAAGTATGTGTGTGTGTGTGTGTGTGTGTGTGTGTGTTTGTTTGGGTTTAGTTGTCATAAGCTTGTGGCCTAGCCACAGAACCTCCTCGCGCTCTCCTTCTAAAGGATTTCCTCCTGACAGTGGAAGCATAGACCCTCAACCATAAGCCTCCTGAGAGGGAACCTGTCTTCAGGTGGCCTGGACACCCGAGCTGGTGAACCTTCATCCTCGCTCGTAGACACGTTAACCTGGGCCTCAGTTAGCATGGAGGTCATGCGCAGACTCCGCCCCCTCACTCTCCCTCTCCTTCGCCATTGGTTGAAAAACATGCACTTCGTTTGTAAGTCACTATTGTCATGCGAGCTTTGATATCTTAACACACTTTGTTTCCTTTCCTTCTTTTTAAATGATTGCACTAGATAACCTGATATTGATATTGTGTCTAAGAATTTATTTTTAAAGATGTGTTTCTCTAAAAACATTTCCATTGGTCAACCTTAGAGATGTGTGATGGAAATTGACTCTAGAAGAGAATACTGTGGAGACACACAGAGAGACAAAATGGCTGCTTTGAGAGTATCCTGTTTGGTTTGTTAGTTTTTTTTATGTTGTCCATCAGCATTAAATGAATCATAGTTTTCCATCTGGAGGTTTTGGACTGTGTTTGAGACCTCAGTCAGCAACTTGGCAGACCAAGGTCTTGTTTTGTAGTTTAATGTGTATGGACAGATCGTAAATGTGATTAGCAGGAATCCAAGCACGACTCTGACCTGAGTTCTGTGGTCCCTCCCAGCGCTGAGCTGAATGGTGACAGAGCCCAGCTCAAGAATGCACTGCTCTGGTTCTTTGGAAGTATCATTTGACCCCTCGCGTAATCTGATATGCTGCGTCCCCCATGTGGCTATGGTCTCAGTGTTTGGAGGATGAGATTAGTACTGTATGGTATTATGTATTATCAATAAATATGCACTATAGCAACACAGTGAGCAGAGGAAGAGACATCTCTCAAGTACTGGCACTTTTAAAGTTAGTCATGTGTAGCTAAAGTAGTTCAACTGACAGTAATGGGCATAAAATGCAATGTATTCCACTCTTTTCCTCTGACGAGTGTAAAGGTATTTCATGATTTGTTATTTTCTTGGCCAATGCAAATTTGGACGCCTACAGCCCAGTCGTTGGCTGAGGACATCTGCAGGTTAGTGGACACAAAGCTTGAGCTAGTGGCTTTCAGTTGGACACAGTTCTGTCAAAGCTTTTTTGGGAGGGTTTTTTAGTTGTTTTGTTTTCCATGGTCTGGGTCGACTCAAACCTGCTGGTACGAGAAGCCTTGTGTGAGTGAGACAGCAAACCTCTGCAGATCCTCCGATTCCTTCCTTTCTTCATACGTAAGGGCTGGACAATTTATTCAGGGTAGAGTCTCTGGCGTTTGGTCTCTGACTTTTTATTACTGACTTTACCTTTTTATGCAAACACTTCAAAGATGGTGGGGGGTGTCTGGGCTTAGTATAAGATGAACAGAAGAAATTGAGATGTTCCTGGACGCAGAAGGAGCCCAGCGTTCTCCAGCAACACGCCTGCTCTGATGGCACTTCAGAAAGGCCTTTCGCTCAGTTCAGTGACTGGGGTTAAAGAAATACAAATTGGTTCTTTGAGTGTAGCACCAACAATCCAAAGTAAATGAATTAAAATGTTGAATCAATATTGCAAAATTGATTTAGTGTGTGTGACCCTGAGTGTGTTCTGGGTTTGCATCACTCCACTGGAGTGATGTGGGGTTAGCACAGGGGGTCAGGAGGTTGCTGGGCAACCCACCACATCCAGGCTTTCACAGTGGAACCTTCATTCATGTCCACACACACACCAATGAAACAGTTCAGCATGGATTTTCTAATCAAGGGTCATTTCTGTAACCAAATTCTCAGAACAAGGGTGAATGTCGTAGATCTGGCTAATGCGTGCTCCTGCGTTCGGCTGTAAGTCTGGAGCAGGAGCTCGGGGGAACGTGTTGTCCTCTGCGTGTCGGGGGTTCACATCTCCAAGCTCTCTCTCGCAGGCCCTCGGACCAGGTAGCCGCGCACGCTTCAGTGCGTTTCAGCCGCACGTTCGCCCGCTCAGCGTGCCTGACACCGTTTACACAGACTCCAGACACCCACCTAGAGGTGGTGGCAGAAGGCCACAAAGCCACTTCCTGATTCTTCTTGCTATGACATCATTTCTCATGACCAATCAGATTGTGTTTTTATTTACCCATTGTTCCTCTCAAGAAACCAGCAGGAGAAGGCAGGTGTAGTTCCGTAGAGGAGAATAGAGGAGAAATACCCAAAGCCCTGCCCCAGGTTTTACATGCAGTGCCTGACGCTCCTCAGTGCTCTGCTGTGTTCGGGCCGGCCTCCTCCGGACGGTCCCGCTCGACGTGCGGCTGCTCCCTTCTCCTCGTCCGGAGAGCCAGATTGACCCGCGCCTCTTAAAACTACAGCGTGACTGGTGCAATACACACACCTCGACCAGTCTTGAAGAATGTGGTGGTGTTGTCGTTTGGTTGGTGCCGCTGTCTGTCGTGAGCCAGGCCTTGAGAGGGATGGAAGCGTTCCTCCGACGGGCCCTTGGGTGCCTGCTAGTTATTGTCTCTGTTGAAAGGGGTGAATAGCCATGTAAATGCTTTGCAGTTATGCAATCTTTTTTTGATAATATTATCAACTATATAATGCCAAAACACTCTGAAGCTCTGTCTGTTTTACTAATGGGGTCATTCAGAGATTTAAAAATGTGCTGATCTCCAACACATTACTGCGTGACATCTAATCTGGATTATCACACAATCCCCATCACAATCATCTGATTTGTTTCACTCTTCTTGGTTGCCTGTTATTGTGTTAAGTTTCAATGTGTAAAGGATTCTCTTGTTTTTAAAGCATGCCGTTTCTTCTCTGGAGGTTAACGCGATGGTAACAGGGAGATGGTTGAAATGTTTCTCAGAGAACATTCTTATGCAGTGTTCAATTTCAAGGGTTTTTTCGTTGTAGTTTTGGTTTTTTGGTTTTTTCTCTCATTATTCTTTGCAGATATTACCGTAGTAGTTATGCATTATCCACTTTGCTTGCTGCATAGACACACACTTCACACCAGGAAAGAGCACGTGGATGTTTAGTTCACAGCAACACAAACCTGACACGTTCTAATAACGCAGTTCATTTCATTTTTGACACTTTTTTCCCTGTGTTTCTTTGTTCGCTTTTATTTTGAAACTCTTGCGAAATTGTATTAGCAAAATTCAGTAATCATTTTCCAGCTAACTATAATTTTTTTAACTTGTTCTCATACCCAAAAACAAAGAAATAAGGCTAAATTCACCATGCGTCTTTGAACTGGTGCAAGAGGACATGTACAGCTTTGACAATATTTCATCATAACATTGTATTCCGCCATTGCTGTTCGCAAAAATTTGCTCATGAATACAGTACTGGAAGTGAGTATGTTTCTCTATGCAAAAAAAGTATAAAAATGAATAAACAAAGCTATGCTACAACTCAGAAATCCTGTCTGTGTGTGTGTGCATGTGTGTTCTCACGTTAAAAAATGCCAGATTGTACCCAGGTGCGCTTGTGTGCCAGCACCCCTGTGAGTGTTGTAGTTGACGTACAGTCTTCCTGTAGCTGTACGCCGTGTCTGCGTGTAGACCACAGCCGTGCGTCCACGCCGGCTCTGAGAGCAGATGGACCTGTCCGAGTCCCTGTGGAGGTCCCTTCCAGTCTTTCTCTTCCCTCTCACGGACCATGAGGCACCAGTATCACACAGCTACTCGCCACATCGTGGCAGCATATTTCTAGAGGCAATGGTGCATAAAATGGCCACTGACTAAACACCCAAGGCAGCAGGAGAAGAGTTTAAGAGAGGTTTGTCACAATGACATACCACCGCTGTTTTAGACTCGAACGTACTCATTAGACATGAAAATTAAAATGCTAATTAATTATGCCGTTTTTGCAGCCAGTGCTGGCAATGAAGGATTGTGGAAGAATATGAATTATTCAGAATACAGGTAGATTGTTATAAACCAATTAAATTTCATTGCTTTGGTTTGAGATGTTCTCCCATGATTTGTAGGTTAACTCCACAAGCTACAGCTAAGAATGGAACAACTTGTGTCTTTAAATCCAACATTGCTGGACTTTTTAAACGATTTTTCCAATTCTTCGAGAACAAGCTAGATGGTACACATGAAATGAAATGAAAGAGCAGAAGTTGGACCGTGTTGGAGTATTTTTACTTCAGAGTTGGCCGCTGCGCTGAGCACACCTGACTCCAATCACACAGCGATCCATTACCCCAGATATAAGGGTGCTGGAGCTAGTGTCGGAAAAATACAACTTGAGACTTTGGAAAGGAAGTGAAGTTTTATTTCATTTTAATGATTCATATTAGCTGGAGCCAGCAGGAGGTTTTATGTGCGACAGCAGCGTGTTGTGCAGGGCTGTGTGTGTTGAGAGGGAGTGTGTGCAGGTCTGTGTGTGTTGAGAGGGAGTGTGTGCAGGTCTGTGTGTGTTGAGAAGGAGTTTGTGCAGGTCTGTGTGTTGGGAGGTAGTGTGTGCAGGTCTGTGTGTTGAGAGGGAGTGTGTGCAGGTCTGTTGAGAGGGAGTGTGTGCAGGTCTGTGTGTTGAGAGGGAGTGTGTGCAGGGCTGTGTGTGTTGAGAAGGAGTGTTTGCAGGGCTGTGTGTGTTGAGAGGGAGTGTGTGAAGGTCTGTGTGTTGAGAGGGAGTGTGTGCAGGTCTGTGTGTGTTGAGAGGGAGTGTGTGCAGGTCTGTGTGTTGAGAGGGAGTGTGTGCAGGTCTGTGTGTGGAGAGGGAGTGTGTGCAGGTCTGTGTGTGTTGAGAGGGAGTGTGCAGGTCTGTGTGTGTTGAGAGGGAGTTTGTGCACGTCTGTGTGTTGGGAGGGAGTGTGCATGTCTGTGTGTTGGGAGGGAGTGTGCAGGTCTGTGTGTGTTGAGAGGGAGTGTGTGCAGGTCTGTGTGTTGAGAGGGAGTGTGTGCAGGTCTGTGTGTTGAGAGGGAGTGTGTGCAGGTCTGTGTGTGTTGAGAGGGAGTGTGTGCAGGTCTGTGTGTGTTGAGAGGGAGTGTGTGCAGGTCTGTGTGTTGAGAGGGAGTGTGTGCACGTCTGTGTGTTGAGAGGGAGTGTGCAGGTCTGTGTGTGTTGAGAGGGAGTGTGTGCAGGTCTGTGTGTTGAGAGGGAGTGTGTGCACGTCTGTGTGTTGAGAGGGAGTGTGTGCAGGTCTGTGTGTGTTGAGAGGGAGTGTGTGCAGGTCTGTGTGTTGAGAGGGAGTGTGTGCAGGTCTGTGTGTTGAGAGGGAGTGTGCAGGTCTGTGTGTGTTGAGAGGGAGTGTGCAGGTCTGTGTGTTGAGAGGGAGTGTGTGCACGTCTGTGTGTTGAGAGGGAGTGTGTGCAGGTCTGTGTGTGTTGAGAGGGAGTGTGTGCAGGTCTGTGTGTGTTGAGAGGGAGTGTGTGCAGGTCTGTGTGTGTTGAGAGGGAGTGTGTGCAGGTCTGTGTGTTGAGAGGGAGTGTGCAGGTCTGTGTGTTAAGAGGGAATGTGCAGGTCTGTGTGTTGAGAGGGAGTTTGTGCAGGTCTGTGTGTGTTGAGAGGGAGTGTGCAGGTCTGTGTGTTAAGAGGGAATGTGCAGGTCTGTGTGTGTTGAGAGGGAGTGTGTGCAGGTCTGTGTGTGTTGAGAGGGAGTGTGTGCAGGTCTGTGTGTGTTGAGAGGGAGTGTGTGCAGGTCTGTGTGTTGAGAGGGAGTGTGTGCAGGTCTGTGTGTGTTGAGAGGGAGTGTGTGCAGGTCTGTGTGTGTTGAGAGGGAGTGTGTGCAGGTCTGTGTGTTGAGAGGGAGTGTGTGCAGGTCTGTGTGTGTTGAGAGGGAGTGTGTGCAGGTCTGTGTGTTGAGAGGGAGTGTGTGCAGGTCTGTGTGTGTTGAGAGGGAGTGTGTGCAGGGCTGTGTGTTGAGAAGGATTGTGTGCAGGTCTGTGTGTTGAGAGGGAGTGTGTGCAGGTCTGTGTGTGTTGAGAGGGAGTGTGTGCAGGGCTGTGTGTTGAGAGGGAGTGTGTGCAGGGCTGTGTGTTGAGAGGGAGTGTGTGCAGGTCTGTGTGTTGAGAGGGAGTGTGTGTAGGTCTGTGTGTGTTGAGAGGGAGTGTGTGCAGGGCTGTGTGTTGAGAGGGATTGTGTGCAGGTCTGTGTGTTGAGAGGGAGTGTGTGCAGGTCTGTGTGTGTTGAGAGGGTCAGCGTGAAATGTGTTGACCTACTGGAGTTTAGCCATGAGGCTCACACAGACCCCAACACATAAAGCCTGCAGACCTGACACTTTGAGCTGGTCTTCACTAACAGCAAACACTTTCTCCATCTCTCCATCTCTTTCGCTCTACACATGACATTTGCTTCTAACCAAAACGTAATGGACCCTGTGTGCCATCTAAGACTCGTGCGAGAAGATTGGACTCAGGAGGAAAAAAAAGCCATGCGTCATCTGGGGGTGACGGTTAACAGGATTAGTGCAGAGGGAGTTTCTAAAACACATGCACTCTCACCAGCATGCACCGGTCTTCACGCAGCTCAGGCGTGCTGCATGAATCTCTGCCCAGGACTGAGGTTTTAATTACAGCCGTAGAGGACATTTGTGTCCTCGTCCATGCCAGGAGCGGCACCTGGAGCTCCATGGTACCCTGCACACTGGGGACACGGCGTGAAGTTTAGGACAAAGTCTGTTGTTTTGGATAATGGAAAGGTGAGTATTGAGTAACTTTATAGTTTCTCCTTGATTTGTAAAGGACAGGAACACCTGAATCTGTTCTTCTAAGTCTATAGCCATAATGTTTTAATAAAGAACAGATATTTAAGCAAGTGGCAGTGAGAAATAATGAGACTTTGTAATTCTGCAACAATACAAAATCCATAAGCAGTGTTATTCTTTTAATTCTTAAATTTTTTTTTAGTTTGATAATAATTATTATTGGCCTGTGTAAGAGGTACTTTCTCCAATCTAAATACATTTTACCTTTTTAAAGGCAATAATATATAATAAGTAATAATATTAAAGTTATAGCTTGTGAGAGTTCATCTTTTTCTTGGCGGGTGGAGAACTCACGTGGTGTCAGCAGGGAACAGGTGGAGCTTGAGATACGTCCTCAGGCCCCACACGGCTCTGCTCCAGTGACATCACCAACCCAGAAGGTCTTCAGAAGGTGCCGTGCTCCTCCGTTGAGCTCACCACCACGTCTGAACCAGCAGCTCTCAGCTGACCTTTCCCCCCTTCATCTGCATGAACCACCAGACCAGACGATAAGATCTAATGGCCCTGCGTACGAAATGCTCAGTGGGAGGAGTCAGGACACCCACCACCATGCTGCTGCCAATCACCGTGAGCCCAGACACTCGCCAACCACGTGGCCACGCCCACTACGCCCGTCCAGCTCCACCCAGAACTGCTGCAGCCTTCAAGGCTACTGTGGGAAAAGTCCAGGAATACAACTCCTGCTTAAAAGCCTCCGTCATCTACCCGTACGCAGCTGAAGTCTTTTTCATTCTTAAGTCGCCTATCATTAAATGTAAACCCTTAGTAAAGTACCATAGCTGTTAGTAGTAGTGGACCATAACGTCGGTAGTTATTGTTGGAGATTTCATGCCCAAATGAACAATAAGGTAAACAAATTGTAATTACACAAACTGGAAGCTTGTTATTGCGTTGTAGCAATGAAGGCCCCACAGAGCCTCTGTTTAACTGGGAGTTTTACGATACACTTACCAAAGTATCAGTAGCCTGTAAAAGTCAACGCTGGATTTTACCTTTGTGGGGGGTGGGGGGGTCTCAGTGACCTCACCAGAGAAAACTAAAGGTTTGTCTCCACACTCCAGATTGTACTCATACAGTATGAAGTCGACAATATTGCCATGAGTCCTAATGAGAGGAGTGAGGAGGTGGGCTCTAAATATACGGCCAGGGTCCTTCCTTTGCTAATCCCTGTACTTGGGGGTGGTACACAGCTGGGTTGGTTTTTGATTACCTGTATTTAGACTTTTCAGCTTCCGAAGTTTCAGCGTTTTTTCCCCTCTTCTCTAGATTGTGTACTTACATGCTGCGTTTATGAATTTAATATCTCAATTTACAGGAGGCGATGGGAAGCCCTTGTAAAAGCAGTAATGGACTCCAGATGTCTGCACAAAGGACCGCAGATCCCCAGGGCCCCCAGTCGTGTGCCCACCACACGGAACGTTCTGGAAGAAAGTGCTGTCTTTTGCGTTATGAAAATGACCCAAGCTTGTTAGCAGCCACCTGGCGTGTTCGCTGGCTCTGCGACTTGTTCAGATATCATCATCAGGTCCCCGTGGCGTCTCTGCAGTGCGGGCACAAATGTTGTGGAACCTCTAAAGCACCGTCCATGTGCACATGTGCGTGGCAGTTGGCTCATTCATACATGGAGCTAGACTGTGCACAGACGACTGAGAGAGGCTGAACTGTTTAAATGCAGAAGGCCCCAAAGCCATAATCAACGAGCAGAGGTGAGATGTGGATTACAGCTGATCTCGGTTCAGTGAGTGCCGGTGCATTAACAGTGTGATCTGGTCACCGTTCTGTGTGAAACATCATGGTTTTTCTGCTGAACTTGTTATTTTGTAATGTGGTTCTGTCTCATAGGTCTGCCGAGTTATCACCCTAACTCCATTCAAAGTTAGATTTAGATTCAGTGAGAGAGATTCAGAATGGGGGATAGAGAGAGAGTTTTGGTCTCTGTCTCCCAGACGCAGGCAGAGAAACATTGGGGTGCAGTGGGGTTCAATGTGTACAGTGGAGTGTAGTGGGGTACAGTGTGTACAGTGGGGTGTAGTTTGATACATTGAGTGTAGTGGTGAGCAGTGTGGTGTAGTGGGGTACAGTGGATGTAGTGGTGTGTAGTGGGGTGTAGTGTGGTACAGTTGGGTACAGTGGGGTGTAGTGGAGTGTAGTGGGTGTAGTGTGGTACAGTGGGGTGTAGTTGGGTACAGTGGGGTGTAGTGGAGTGTAGTGGGGTACAGTGGGGTGTAGTGGGGTACAGTGGAGTGTAGTGGAGTGTAGTGGGGTACAGTGTGGTGTATTGGGGTACAGTGGATGTAGTGATGTGCAGTGTGGTGTAGTGGGGTACAGTGGGGTGTAGTGGAGTGTAGTGTGGTACAGTTGGGTATAGTGGGGTGTAGTGGAGTGTAGTGGGTGTAGTGTGGTACAGTGGGGTATAGTGGAGTGTAGTGGGTGTTGTGGGGTACAGTGGGGTGTAGTGGGGTACAGTGCAGTGTAGTGGGGTACAGTGGGTGTAGTGGATGCAGTGGGGTGTAGTGGGGTACAGTGCAGTGTAGTGGGGTACAGTGGGTGTAGTGGATGCAGTGGGGTGTAGTGGGGTACAGTGCAGTGTAGTTAGGTACAGTGGGTGTAGTGGATGCAGTGGGGTGTAGTGGGGTACAGTGGGGTGTAGTGGGGAACAGTGGGGTGTAGTGGGGTACAGTGGGTGTAGTGGATGCTGTGGGGTGTAGTGGAGTACAGTGGAGTGTAGTGGGGTACAGTGCAGTGTAGTTGGGTACAGTGGGTGTAGTGGATGCAGTGGGGTGTAGTGGGGTACAGTGGGGTGTAGTGGGGAACAGTGGGGTGTAGTGGGGTACAGTGGGTGTAGTGGATGCTGTGGGGTGTAGTGGAGTACAGTGGGGTGTAGTGGGGTACAGTGCAGTGTAGTTGGGTACAGTGGGTGTAGTGGATGCAGTGGGGTGTAGTGGGGTACAGTGGGGTGTAGTGGGGAACAGTGGGGTGTAGTGGGGTATTGTGGGTCAAAACGAGAGGTTCCCACCCAAGTCCTGCATTGCTCTGCATTCCTGGAATCATTTCAGCTACAGAAACTGAAACCCTCTGTTTGACTAATGAATCCTGGCACGAGCCCACTGTGAGTTAATGCTCACATCTGTATTATAGTGCAAAAGTTAATGAGAGTATGAAAGCAGTGAGATTGCTTGTAAAGCCCAGTAACTGGAATCATACACACACGCAATGTATGTTGTATTTTAATATGTCCATGACCAAGTTATTCCTTCAGTTATTTTAGTAGAGTACATATTTGATAGAGTTAAAAGAACTGGTTGAGCTGTAAACCTATTTTTGCGCTTTTAAAATGTTTGCTTCAGCAGTAGTAGCAATTTTTTTTACCATAGTGTTCAGACTTTTTCCTTGTTGTAATTGACAGTGGGTCTGACACTGTGATGATGACAGGAATGTCTCTCTCAGGGTGAACTGCTAGTCTAGGGGGGAACTTTTGACCTAGGCTAGGCACATTTCTAATGACCATAAATGCCAGACAGCAAACCTTAACATGAACCACAACATGAATCCCCCTAGTGGCCACTACAAATAATGACATGAATTAGGTGTGGAATTAGCGTTACATTTACTTTTAGTTCACCAAGGGAATTCTACGTTTTACTGAACATATATTTGAACAGTATATGGAAAAGATTCTGTGCAAAATCTGTGGTTTGCCGTCATTTTCCCCAAGCTGGCAGGGTGCCTGGCTCCTCTGTTATAGGCCGGTCACTTTCATCTCCTCGCCCTTCTCCGGGTCCATGGCTTTGTTGTCGTATGTGTGGACCATCTCCTCTGTCTGCTCTTCAGTCCTACTCATTGACAAAGACAAAGCTGTGTTGACACCTGCCTTGTGGGTAACCAGCGGCTCTTGTTGAGAAGACGACTGGGCTTGAAACTGGATCTGCTCAAACTGGCTGCTAGTCACTGCAGACTGAGCTTAGACCAGAGAAGACACAGACAGAGACACAGACAGTAGCACAGACAGTAGCACAGACACACAGAGACAGACAGAGACACAGACACAAACACAGGCACAAGCACAGACAGAGACACAGACACAAACACAGGCACAAGCACAGACAGAGACACAGACACAAACACAGAAACAAGCACAGACACAAAGACAGACACAGACAGAGACACAGACATGCCTCGGGGCTCTAATGTCTGGCTTCATTTGATATCTGCACTACTGAGACCTTGGACAGCAGCCTATCTGAACATGTGCAAAGATAAAGTTACATCACGTCCCATAAGAGGCCGTAAAAGCTTCACAACATCATAAACATTAGGTCATCATTCACTGCAGCGTGTTTGCTCCTATCCTGCTGCCTGAGTCCAGAAATAAAAGTGTCATGTTAGAGTTCTAAAATCACACAAACCACAAAAACTACAATGTGCCATTGAGACAATTCCCATGATCAATCAGCCTCTACTGTCAAAAAGCTTTATGTATTTCTCTTCTTGTGTGCTTCTGTAACAAACACATTTATACGTTACCACGTTTTTAAGTTTTTACAGGTTACCTGTGTTTCTTGAAAAAGATCCTTTTAATGATGAGGATGGTGAAGATGATGAAGAGGAAGCCAACCACAGCGGTCAGTCCAACCAACAAGGGCTGCATTGCGGGTTTCTCCTGCACTTCTGTCCTCAGACTGCCTGTGTGGAGGATCGTTCATCTCATCACCGTGACACCACCACCCCCACCCTGTTCTCCAGACCCCACTTCCACTCCACGGTTTGAATGTAGCTGCTGGCAGGTGGGGTTGAGGAGAACTAACCCATCTAACTGGGACAGGGAATGATACCCACACTGGGTGTTGCAGCTACTGTTTAGTTTGCTTGTTTATCAAGTTTCCCATTAATGAGAATTTCCAGAAATCCGGAACGGAAAAGATCAAGAACAAAGAAAATGTTTTTCGTTTTACTCACCAGTTTTTGCCTGGCAAATGTAAACAGACAGCAAAAGGCAAGCAAGCGTGTTCCTGAGATTACACATTTAAAGTCTGTGCTCTGCAAAGTGTGTGCTCCATAAAGTTTGTCCTCCGTAAAGTGTGTTCCTGACTTATTGCTTGTCTTCACTGACATGCCAGTAAATGACTCTTTCGTCAAAGACCAAAGTACAGTTAGAATTAGTGAAATAACAAGTTTGCAATATCACTGACACATCCGCTCTGAGTTAATCTGATAGAATTCCTTGGACTTGTGCTGTAAAGATAAAACACTTTTTTTAGTGCCATAGATTAAAGTTGAGTATAAATATATGCTGACTAAACCAACTGAGATACAGATTGTGCACATTTTATCTTGGGGGCTTTCGTCCGTGTTGCATTCAAGAATACAAATACAAGTGCGATTTCCGATTATTTCAAGGCTCATTAGCATAGAAATGGATTTCAGAGTTTATTAGGGTGGTGGATAGATGAAGTTCAGAAAATAAAAGTCCTCGCCAGGACTTTGTTCCAACGGGCCTAAATTTGTCAGTTAGCCCAATCTACCAGGTGGAATTAATTAGTGAAATCAAGTGCGTGAGACAAAATCATAGCAGAACATTTAAATCCTGAATTTATACACCATAAACCTTATGAGCTGCATAAACCTGCCAGAAATGTGCTGTAAGTGATTAAGGTCTCTGTCGGCTTTGGAGTTCAGAGCTATAAAGCCAGTGAGATGGAGCCCAGGCTGAGAAATATGTTTGTGCGTGACTGTCAGACTGCACATGGGCAGGGAGGTGTATGGTCATGTGACCCCGGGGTCCCAGACAGACCCCCACAGTGCTCTACTGCCTTTTGCTCCAGATTCAGAAGCATCTCTTCATCCTGGAGAGCATGAATGTGATATGTCAGGTGTGTTACGTCAGCAGTGGTGCTGAAATAAGCAGGACAGGTCGGACACTTGGACACCAGGTTTGTGTGGTGAGCATTAACCAAAATGACCTTTAGATGTTTGTTTTATACACACTGGCTAGTGTGAAACAGACCACAAGTAAATGCATCAGGGATCAGGGAGATCAGGGAGAGATCAGGGACAGGCTGAGAGGACAGGGACAGGCTGAGAGGTCAGGGACAGCCATGATGGCAGTGTGGTACTGCTAACAAAATTGAGGTTAGCGGTGTGGTTTGTCCTGATGCTGCCCTGCTGCCCTGTGCTTGTGAACTCCATGTAGCAGTCATATAACAAATTCAGTTTTACTGCATTGATGGAGTCCAAATGTACCCAAAGTGATATGAATGCACTCTGAGGAAGATTCAGCTGTACTTCATGAAGACTAAAGTCTGGTTAGGGGTGGAGATAGAGTTTGTAGGTGGATGAGTAGGTGGAGGTGTAGGTAAGTTTGCCACAATGATGTAGTTATGTGGTACATGCCCATGGAAATCCTCCATAATCTGTTCAGGTCTGGATTAAAGCTTGATTATATTTTGGATATCTTGGAGTTTGTTTTTTCTTGTGTTTCTAGCACGTTCACCATCTGACTGATCTGTAACCATCCTATGAGCAGCTTTATACAAATGGCACATTTTATTTTAATAATAGAACATTCATATCAAATGTGTATACTTGATATGCATGTTATATGCAAATATTTTCCATTGATTCATTGAGAATTTTATTTAATTAATTCATTGCACCTGTGCTATTCCAGTGTGTAATGCACCAACCAAATCTTCATCTCACATCTTAATCCTCATCTCTCATCTAAATCCTCATCTCTCATCCTAATCCTCATCTCTCATCTAAATCCTCATCTCTCATCCTAATCCTCATATCTCATCCTAATCCTCATCTCAATCCTGATCTCTCATCCTAATCCTGATCTCTCATCCTAATCCTTATATCTCATCCTAATTCTCATCTCTCTCCCATCCTAATCCTCATCTCTTTCCTATTCTAATCCTCGTTTTTCATCCTAATCCTCATCTCTCATCCTAATCCTCTTCTCCCAACCTAATCCTCATCTCTCATCCTAATCCTCATCTCTCTACCAAGCAACACTGTGTATCTAACTAGTCACCAGTTGCTCTCTATAAACATGTTGTGGTTTTAATGACTCATAATACAGGTCTCTGCAACTATTTAACTTGTGTGTGTGTGTGTATGTGTGTGTGTGTGTGTTTACACATTCACTATCTTCTATTACCTCATTTAATCAGAAGAGCTAAATTCATTAAAGAGTTTAGCTTTTTTAATAAATTCTTGCAAATAGATTAGAAAGCATTTATAAAATTCGTTTTCTGTGTAGTTTATATATGTATATAAACACATTTTATATACTTCTATATACTTTATTTATATATGCAGTGAGCTGTGATGTCAGCAGTTCCTTGCTTTACTGATAGCTGACATCAGCAGAATTGCGTGCGCGTTTTTCTGGTCTTTACCAGCGGGTAAACAGCCCCATCTAGCTGCGCCAATCAGACTGACACTAATAACACAAGTAAGAAAGATGCGTCGATTGCTGTATGCGTCGAACCTGATACTGGAACTCAAATGTATACATATATGTTTTATTTCTCATTTTTTGTATGCCTTTCCCGATGCCTCAATAAAAAAAAAAATTAAAAAAAAAAAATATATATATATATATATATATATATATATATATATATATATATATATATATATATATATATATATATATATATATATATATATAATTTTTTTTATTTTATTTTTTTAAAGAAAGACCCATAAAAGTGTTACGCATAAAATAATTCAAGTCTTTATTACTGAGGGAGGACTTGCAAGTGTTTCTCTAGCTGAAATTACATTTTTGCTGAATGACAAAGACATTTGAATATAATGTGACCAAAATATTAAAATCATTTTACTCCATGCTCTTCACAAAATAAGTTAAATTAAGGCCCCGTCCACACGACGCCGGAGGTTTTTAAAAACGGAGGTTTTTGTCTCCGTTTTCAAAAATATCTCCGTCCACACGATCAGCGTTTTTAAAAATATCTACGTCCACACGACGCCGGAGGTTTTTAAAAACGGAGGTTTTTGTCTCCGTTTTCAAAAATATCTACGTCCACACGACGCCGGAGGTTTTTAAAAACGGAGGTTTTTGTCTCCGTTTTCAAAAAGATCTACGTCCACACGACGCCGGAGGTTTTTAAAAACGGAGGTTTTTAGCCTCCCGTCCACACGAAAACGGCGTTTTCGGTCACCGAAAACGGAGGTTTTTGAAAACGCCTTCCAAGGTGGAGACTTTTGAAAACTCCGGTCTCGGCGTATTCGTGTGGACGGGGAAAACGCATGTTTAGATGGTAGACACACAGTGGTCTGTACAGCAGTGATCCCAGGGGCTGGAGGCTCTTTTTCTTACATGTCTCTTCTATTATACAAGCCCAAACTTTAAAATGATTCTCTGTTAATTTATTTCTGAACTGAATCAAGGGCAGGAATGAAAACATTGAAATCATCAGTACATCGGAACTCCTGGTTCAAGACTGGGAACCACTGCCACTGGGATGAAGACAACTGGGATGAGAACGTCTCAACTGAGATGAGAACGTATCAACTGCAGCACGCTGAACGCATGATGTCATGGGTTCAGCCAGTGTGAGTGTGAGGGTTTGGGGTGTGGAACAGGTAGAGTGGCTGGCTGGGTTGATGGTATTTGCAGGCTTTAAAACACTCCAAGGGGCATCTGTGTTGTTCTAAGGGGAAAATCAGTGCTGACATTAGGACCCTGCAGTGAGGTTGAAGCCTGGTGAAACGTTCCCGCCTCCCTGCAGTGCCTCTGTGATTGGTTCCTCCATTTGCCATGGCGCCGCCCCTTCAGGTGTCTCCACGCCCCCTCCTCCACACCCCCCTTCTCCACTAGCTACTCCTCTGGGTTCAACACAAAAGGGCCATCTGTAAGAAAATGGACATGTTTCTAATTAGATTCACTACGGACCTCTAAATAATTGTTTTCAATGTTTTTGACATTTCAAGAAAACCTACTGAAATTAATTCAGTGGAATTTTTATGTACATCAGTGTTAAATCAGCTATCACTAAAAGCATTTTAGCAGTGTATGGCCTGTTTATTGAGCAGATTAAAATTGGATTGTAATAGTGAGAGCTGATCTCAGCACAGGTCAGGTGGTCATGAGTGTTCACAATCATGACCATTCAGAACTGGGTTTTAATAGTGAGAACTGATCTCAGTACAGCTGAGGTGGACAAGAGTGCGCAGAACATGAGTATTTAGCCTTGCGCTGACTCTGCTAATCCCGCACTAAGTCCTGCAGACAAGGGACATCTCAGCCTGCCTGGATTCAGTGATTGGTCCTGGTGCCCTTCAGAAAGGTGAAGGCTGTGAGTCAGTGTTCAGGTCCCCTGTAATCCTGTTAGCTCTCCACAGAGAGAGAGAGAGAGAGAGAGAGAGAGAGAGAGAGAGAGAGGAGAGTGGAGAGAGAGAGCGAGCATGTGTAAGTGTGTGCGTGTCTGAGTACCAGAGAACAGCGAGAGTGGTGGATTACACTCACTCTAGACTCTAGAGTTTCTAGTTTTTGATCACATGTAGTAAAGGTTACATCTGTTTCAAAACTGGGGAGAATCACCAGATGATGTTTCATCCAAATGCATTAAAAACAAGCAGTGTGCAGACTGGTGACCAGTGGTGACAGCAGTGTGCAGACTGGTGACCAGTGGTGACAGCAGTGTGCAGCCAAGCAAACAGGTCATCTTGCCCCACGGCCTTCTGAGAATGATGCATAGAACATAATGTGTTCTAGAACTGTTCCAGAACTGTCACCACCCGACACAGGGCCGGGTCCATGCCTGACACTCCTCTTATGGAAGTGTGCACTCAGAATCCCAGTAAGTCCAACATAAGACCTGCTTTCACAATGCTGTACAGATATCAAATTAAGAGGATAAACACACTCAGAACCACAGTGAGGACAAAACCTCAAATCCATCAGTGGAAATATATATATATATATATATATATATATATATATATATATATATATATATATATATATATATATATATATATATATAAGCCAAATTACAGACATATGACAGGAACACATTGATTAACCCATGAAATCTATTTCAATGTAAAATTCTCAATAAAACAAATACATCTCATCTGGAAAAACAGATCTATTCTCTTGTATTTATTGTTTCTGAGAGAATGAGTCTGTCATACCCATATAATCATATTGGGGGAAAAACTGAGGCACTAAGACCTTTCACACTCTGTCCTCCTCCTACAAACCTTGATGACATGGATCCCATCGTGAGTTGAGCAGGATGAATGTTGTGTGTGAGGTAAGGCTTACTCAGACGGGGAGGTCCTCCTCAGATGTGGGCTCCTCTAACTTCTTGCAGAACACCTGGGACAGGAGGAAGTTCCAGAAGACCACAGTGAGCGAGGTGTTTGCCGTCACTATGCCGACCATGAGAGGATGCATGCTGGAGTCTGGTGCGTGTCGCTCTGGCTCAGAGTCGTGGTGCTGACCCGGACTGTGCGGAGCGTCTGATGTCTGGGGTCGTGGTGCTGACCCGGACTGTGCGGAGCGTCTGATGTCTGGGACGCGGGCGTTTCTCCTCTTTTATGTGACCTAAATGGCTGATCTAACTGGGTCATCAGCTCTGTTGTCACACCTCTGTGCACACGTCTCTCTCACTAAGCCACTTAATCACTCTCATCCCATCTGAATCCAAACATCTGCCTGTGTGTCCTACTGTGCTTTGCCTACATGAGTGATCCAAATCACACCATGATTCTAGGACTCTGAACATCAACTCCAGCCATAATCTGACACAGCTCGGCCCACTGTTTGAATTCTCCTGCAATAAACTAACACACACAGAGGTGTTGGACTAAGGTTTGAGCAGAACTCCATAGGAGGACATATTTCCAGGAGCAGGACAGGAGATACTGACTCTTACCTCTCTACAGCCCTACATGTCCTATTGTCCCGGGGCTAGCTTTGTGTAACTCTTATTTTTCTGTTCTTCATTGCAACACCCAGGAGACTCAGGTGAGCCTCCGGCAGTGGGAGTGGCGTATTGCTCTTAGCTGATCAGGCTCAGGAGGGAGTGGCGTATTGCTCTTAGCTGATCAGGCTCAGGAGGGAGTGGCGTATTGCTCTTAGCTGATCAGGCTCAGGAGGCAGTGCTCCAGTGGAGAACCTCAGGAGCTCCACCAGACCATCTCCTGCAACTCCTCCAGTTTATAATCGCAAACTCTCAAAGGTGGAATTGCGACATAATTGTAATGGTGAAACTCAAAATGAGCTAAATGAAGCTAAAAACTGCATTCTGACTCCAGACAGACAGCATGGTGGGAACTGACAAAAAAATAACTTCTCTACTGGACATTATTCAAAGGAAGTGGAATTATGGTTCAGCGATCAAAACCATTCAAATGCCTGAAACATCACTGCTTTGGTATAACTACAGAGAAAATATTTATATAACTATATATTGAAGAAAAAATCAATGATTGACGTTGAAGTTGCTTTGCACTGATTAGAATGATTATCTTCAGCAGTTCCCGTCAAATTTAAAATTGCCTGGTGTGTGATGGACAAAACTAAAAAGGTGAACAATCTTTTCCACATTCTGTCATGACATGTAATTTGATTAGAGAGAATCAATGTGATCTACAGAAGAAACAGAACTCTGCAGAACACAGTGCAGTTGAAGTCTCCACTCCATCATAATAGCGTATACTACTCTAGCAGACCAAGGAAAACATTCCTATGTATTTTGTTACTGACATGTTTCATAAAGATGACTGGGAATACATCACCCAGTATCGCTCCAGATGGAGGCATTCAAGCAAAATTAGCTGAAGAATAAATACAGGCTAAAGAATAAAAAAAAATTTTAAATAAATTTTACATTTTTTAAAAAACCCTGTATACATGAAAGAAAGCTCTGCTGAGCTCTACTAAAGATCAGTTAGCTTCGGTTAGGATGGGTTTCCTCCCCTGCTCTCTTGTGTCAAGAAGTAGATCCAGTGGATCACTGTGATGGAGGTGTTGATGGTTAGGATGGGTTTCCTCCCCTGCTCTCTTGTGTCAAGAAGTAGATCCAGTGAATCACTGTGATGGAGGTGTTGATGGTTAGGATGGCGATCATAATGGGGTCCAGCATGGTGCGTGTAGATCCGTGCTCTCCGCAATGGTCTCCTGCTGTTCAGACTCTCCCTGCCCTGTGTGTTTCTGCTGTGGCTTTCATTCTTCAGGACGACGACCTTCACCCAGTCTCTATATACACAACTGCAGTCTTTATGATTACAACAAAACTCTGTGGACACACAGGACACGAGTGCTGACAGCCTCCATGTTAAAAGAACTCATCGCTGTAAAATTCAACTGCATCTTTTCTGGGAATACTTGAATCACACTTTCTGTACTGGCAGATTTAAGAGTTAATTTCAGATTAGATGGGGTGGGTAAGGTAGAAAATCTTAATGGATGAAACACTCCACTGTGCAGGATTAACTAGCAATATTTTGAAGCATTATCCACATTCTTACCAAAACCTTGATTTAAGGACCTTAAGCTCGTCGGGGCAACTGGGTCTCAAGCCCACTTACAAAATCAAATAAGCCCACATGCCCACTGCTTCAGTGAGTCAGTGAGTCAGACTAATGCATTACTACCCACCAGCCCCAGTCCACCGAGCACTAGACACAGTAGGTTGGGTGTTGTTTTCTGGGATCAAAGGAATTGCTGTCAAAAACCCAGAGAAACTCTCATGCTTCTCATAAATAAAAATAGCCAATTTATAGAAGATCATCCAAACATTAGAGAAAGCATCATGGCTGTCCTTCAGCCTCAGGAGAATACAACTGAGAACAACTGAAGAACCAGAAACAAGCAGACAGCAATGTGCCTACAGTGATGAAAATAGAGGTTTCATCTAATAAGCCTCCTTGGTTACAGTATTTAAATAGAAACTTTGTGAAAACAACATCACATGACTCATTAACTCTCTCTGTACACCTTTGTCATTGTCCCCTGAAACATTTTAATGATTATAAATGTATTTTTATATGGTGTAATCCAGTCTATTTGTATTTAAAATAGTAACAAAGATTAAATGAGCTCTCACTCAGGAGTGAACAGATTTTAAAAATAAAGAAATTGACAATTTTTTCTTTGAAGCTGGTGACTTTATTCTCTCCAGGAGAAAACAAGGTGTCACGGTTCTGAAATCAGCTCACAGTCTGAATGTCTCCAGAAGAGAGGGAGGAGTGTTACACAGTTCTGTAGTCCCGAGAGAAGAGGCTAAGCCCCGCCCCCTCACTGTGCCGTGTGGACACGCAGCAGGCTGTCGGCGTACTGGAAGTTGCCGCTGTTCTCATACTCCAACATGTCCAGCGCCACCTCGCAGCTCTCCCTGACGACGCGCTCGCCATGGCCACGGTAACGGCGCAGCGGCGGAAGGCAGGAGGCGTGGCCGATGGAGCCCAGCGCCTCAGCGCACTCGTGCCGCACCATGGCGTTCTCGCACTCGTCCTCCAGGGCGGCGCTCAGCTGCGGGATGCTCGCCGCGTGCTGCATCTGCCCCAGCACGTAGCCAATCTCGTGTCTGAATAGAGCGCCGCTACACCGGAGACCTGCCCACGACCCAGGAAACACATACACCATTTAGATGCCCACATCCATGTATCTGAGTGAATATACACATTTTCATCAGTTCACAAATGGATGTTTAAGATCTCCTCTTGAATTGTAGCTCTAAGGCTAAATTACAGATCCTGCTGTCCTGTTTAAACAATGACAGCAGGACTTCTAGATTTACCATCAACCAAAGGCCTCACCGTCGGCGAGGGCCAGCACTGCCTCCTCCGTGCCCAGGTTCCTGAGGGCGAACATGGCTCTGTAGCGCTCGAACAGCGGCAGGGCCTCGTCCAGGAGCTGCGTCCTCAGCTCAGAGACGCTCGTCTTAGACGCCGGGGGCGCGGGGTCCACCGAGCTGTAGGGGTTGCTGTCTGTCTGCCCCCCATCTCCACCCTTCATCAGCCACTCGATCCTCCTCACAGCGAGCTGACACGTCTCCGCCACCTGCATACACACACACACACACACACACACACATTACTCTGTCGTACTTCTTCCTTTTGTTTTTTTTACACTGATATGTAGTAGAAATGTGAAAGTGAGGCATGACGACATACCTCAATAACTGGATCCTCAGAATACTGTTTTAGTAAATCTAAAACCTTGGGGTTTCCAATGGCCCCCAAAGCTTCACCTGTAGACATGGACAAAATATTTAGGGTCATGGCGGCATTCTGCAAGTCCCTGACCACCGTGAGATCCTCCAGTGCGTGTCACCTGCTTCATGCCGGACCATCGGCTCCTGCTCGGTGTCCTTCAGAACCCCCTCCAGGACTGGCAGCGCACACTCGTCCTGCATCTGCCCGAGGCAGTACGCCAGCTCATGTTTCAGAAGCGCAGACTCATCCACGAACGCCTCGCTGATCCATTTTATAGCCTCTGGTCCGCCGAGGTTGCGTAGCGTAAAAAGCGCCCTGAATCGTGTGGGTAAGTCCTGCTGCGGGTCGGTAAGGATGCGCCCCACCGCCGCCGTGTCCTGGTCGCTCGCCATGGCGTCTCACAGTCGGTACTGAATCAGGAGGAACCGATACAGTCTTCTTTCTCGTATATTTTAAAGCTTACATCAATGATGGTTTCCTGCCGGTCCTCCGTATATGCTATAAAATACTTACTGTGAAGGTAATCTGATCAAAGGTATTTTGATCACAGATCACCAACTGCTGTTAACTTCCCATGCCGTCGGTTCAGGAAGACTTTCAACTCGTGAGTACCAAGAAAGGGGCTGAAGTGACACGATCCTTGTTCCGCCACCTAGTGGCCTGGAGGAAGGGCTGCGCACCCAAACTGGGGCATGACGACCACAACTCACAGAATAACATAAATGCCACTTCCACTTTATTCTGAACATTCATCAGGTAATTTGAGAAAGCTTACTTTTTCCATTTTAATGGTTCACCAAGGGTAAATGTAGAGTAACTAATACACTTCGGATTATTGATAACCTGCAAAATCACTACAAGATCACAATTAAGAATATTCTGGATTAATAGTTCATAGTTTTGTAACCTTTAAGATTATGAATCCTGTTGTCAACAACAGATATTTAAGAATGAAGATTGTACTGCAACAACAAAAAACGAGAACTGTAAACATACATTACACAACATGCATAATACAATTCTTGTTGCTTAATATTTAGATAAACGCATTGCCTTGTTTAAAATAAACATGCATGTTATGGTGTGAGTAATTGATGTAAGTATTCTTTCAGGGCCAGCCAATATATTTGTTTCCTTAAAAAAAATAAAAAACGAAAACAAAACAGTAAAACACTGTTTTTTTGCAAATATTTTTGCACATAGCCTTCTGTGTCTTTTCCCCCTCTTATATCATTCTGCCAAAGACAGCATTACATCCAGGGCACTGTACAATTTCACAAGGTCTGAAGCCACCACACGTAAACGTATAATCCGTAGGTCATAGCATCGTGAGCAGCTGCGCAGCTGCAGCAGCGCCCCCGTGTGGCGGCAGCGGCAGTGCAGGGCAGGCGGGCAGGGCCGGCACGTGCGGTTTGCTCCTCTGCTGCACGTGGAAGTAGCTGCACAACAAGGCGCGGACAGCCTCGGCGTTCGGGTCGTCCATGTACGCAGGGGCCACGGTGCAGGGCTGGGGGCATTCGCTCCGGTTCAGCGCCAACAGCCACTCGTCTTTGAATGGGACGTTGTGAATGTTACAGATGTTGTGCAGGACGCAGCTGGCCACTGCCATCTTGGGCACCAGGTCCAGGTCTCCGTCGTTGCCGCTGTGCAGACACTGCCAGCGAGCGCGGAGCCGCCGGAGCGTGTGGGTGATGACGCCGTGACAGTGGCTCAGGTGGGCGTTGAAGGTGTGCTGCTGGGGCGTGAGCTGGGCGGAGGGCGGGTAACATTTCAACAGCCAGCTCTGCAGGGGATACCCCGCGTCGCCCAGCAGCAGGTAGCCCAGCGGCTGGCCCAGGAGCTGCCTGGACGGCTGAGGGCACAGTCCTCCCTGGCCCGCCATGGTCCACAGCTCCGAGCTCTGCAGGACGGTCAGGTCGTCGGTGCTGCCGGGGAAGCCTGCGCACACGTCCCAGAAGGTGCCCTGGGCGTTCACCACGCCCTGCAGGACCACGGAGGAGCGGCCCCGGCTGTTCCAGCAACCCTGCGGCGCCGTCCCGCCCGGACCCTGCGGCGGGGACTTGACGGGGATGTGCAGGGAGTCGATGACGCCCACGCAGTGAGGGAACCCGTACTGCGAGTGAAACTGCCTGGCGTTCTCCTCCAGCTCGTGGCTGCCCGGCAGATGCATGTAGACAGGCTTGAGGAGCAAAATGACGGCCTCGCACACCTCCCGCACGCAGTGACACACGGTGGGGACGGGAACCCCAAACAGCTCGCTGATGTAGCGGTACTCCGTGCTGGTGGACAGACGGATCAGGGCCATCGCCACGCGTCTCTCCAGCGAGACGGCTTGTCGGCAGGGCCGGGGGAGTGTCTGCCCGAGTCGGGGCTTCAGCTTGGCACAGAGCAAGAAGAAGATATCTCTGGTGATGTGGAATTTCTCAAGCCAGTCTTGTGGTCCGAATTCGGTCATCACGGCTCTCTCCCACCAGTCTGGGCCGGCGGGGTTTGAGATACACTGGCTGCGTAGGCTCGCGGGTAGCGGCATCTGGGAAAGATGGAAGGAGAACATTTATGTGGCTTTCAAAGGACACAAGGGACAGAAGATGCCATGCAGTGGTATCAACTACACCTGAGTGACAAGCACGTTTGTGGCGGTCTAAGGCGACTTTCAGTCGCAGGACAAGAAACAAAAGTACCTTTCTCATTCTCTCGTGTTTGTGGAAAAGATATCTTCGATATCTTAATCGCTTGTGGATCTCATTTCGTCTCGCCAAGATGAAGTTCTGTATCTCTTCTTTTCGTCGCTTAATTCTGCAGGCCAGTAGAGATTTGTACTGCGCGGCTTTCTTGTCCTTGTCCATTTTCAAAGCACCGATTTACTGCACATTTAATAACGACGGACAGATCGCGCATTTGCATACGCCAATATTTAGTGTAAAATAACCGTACTTCATCTAATTAAACTACATAAAGCTACATAAACAAATCATACGAAGGGTGCTTAGCATAAGCTGCAAACATACAGCACTCACTAGTGCACACACTCTCTACTTCCGGGTTTAGGCCCCGCCCCTTCCCTTCCTTTCACTTTATTTTCATTTCACTTTATTTCCATTTCTAGTTATAAACTGATTCATAATGACGTCTATTGTTGTTGTGTAACCTACAAAATATTGCCATCAAAATGGTATCTTCACGCTGTCTTTATAAAATCTGCTGTTCATCACGCTGCTAAAATTTCATAGCTAAATAAATGTTCTAAATTCAAATCAATGAGTACACACTATGTGACTATCAATCAAGGTGCATCAAGCTTAATTATAATTGGCGATGCATGAAAATATACTTAACTAACGTTTTAATAATTCACTATATGCATCCAGAAAAATACAGTGGCATGCAGAGAATTCAAATCGGATTCCTAACAAACCCATCAGGCATTTCATTGACAGCACTATTCATATATTTTCAAAACTGGTCAATTGTGTAAAACATCTTAAGACACAAATTGAACAAGAACATTTGAGCCTTGATACTTGTAAAAATATTAGCTACTTGTAAAAATATTTTAAAGAAAACAGAAAAATCGGAAGTTTTTTATTACTTTTTTCAAGCCAGGACTTTTATTTGTGGAACTAACGGCCCGTTTTGTTTTGTTTCAAATATTATTACGTCATTGTTCGAACGCTTATCCACAATGCTTTGCGGCGTCGACGTAAAAACATAGCTTGTTAGCCGCATAAAAGCCTAGACCAGCTGTACATGTCGTTTAAAGTCATCAAACACAATCGACCGCTTCGTTTTATTTAAACTTTGGTCATTTCCAGTGACTGTTCATCGAGCAACAACAATAAAAAAACGTTTAGGTAAGTCTAGTGATTTGGTATGAAACAATTAGCTAGCTAGCATCAGCTCACAGACTTTAGCGTAGCTAGCTAGCTGACTGTGTTGCTATGGGAGGTTCTCCGCTACCCAGAATCTGCTTGGGCAGGTCAGAGAGACTGGACACTGGTCAGGAGGGGTACTGTAACCTTGTCTTTCAATTACCTCATGAATATAACCTGCTACTTCGCTGTTACTAACCTAGGCTCACGTAGCTAGCCAACTAGCTTGCTAGCTGGGCGACGTTAAGTGTTGAGCGAGCTGTGGGCTCTGACTGCTTTAGACAAGGTTGGATGGCTGAGATAACAGTGGAGATGTCGCCAGCCACACACCTGCAGCTGTTGAACAATTGTACGCAGATGTTAAACGAAACCGATGTGTTTTCGGCTTTTCATGGGTTGTGTGCAGTGGTTACATCTGGCAAACGGTCTTGATTCGTCAGAGTAGCCTATAAGAGAAGCCACCTGACAGCTGTTTGTGGGGTCTTCCAGCTGAAGATACCTTTACCGGTTATTTTGATCTTATTCTCCCGACTGACCCTGAATCAGCCTGAAATTTCATTTCCTTAGATGCTTTAGAAATTTGTCTAGATTTGCTCTAGATTCCTTTTTCTTCTGCTTTGACCTCTGTCTCTTAGGTTGGGGCCATATACTTGGGGCTGTCTTCACCTGTCTTACCTGTCAGCTCCATGGATCAGGACTATGAGCGACGATTACTGCGGCAGATCAATGTCCAGAATGACAACGCCAGTCCTGTGGTGGGTGCCTCATTTCACACACACGCTTCGTTTCCCAAATGCTTTTGCTGTGAGTGTTTAGTGAACATCCCCTGTGCTGCAGCATTTGATCTGCACCCTTTTAAAAATAACCATCTAATTTACAGAAAGTTACAGACGTAATATGTCACCTGACTCCCACCAAGTCACCGATGTCATCACCCAGCAAGCATGGAGATCGCTTCATCCCGTCACGCGCAGGAGCCAACTGGAGCATTAACTTCCACAGGATTAATGTAAACGCTCGTTTTCCCTCTTCAAGTCACGCCGTGTTTAGCATGGTTAACATTGCAGGACGCAGATTAAACCTAACACCAGACTAAGGAACTTCTATGTCAGGTTGAAGGTCTAATTTGATGAGTGACCATGTAACCCTGTCCATCAGAAGATGGGGAATGAGACGTGTTGATTTGTGCTTTGCTGCCCTCAGGAGAATGAGAAGTCCCCAAGCCAGAATAAGAGAACAAAAGATGCAACATCGGACAATGGCAAAGGTGAGAACGCAGCCGTGGCCTCCATCTGCAAGAACATGTTCCTAGAGACGGCATTCATACCGGCCGCTGGTTTGTAAATCACACTTGGCACACTCTGGTCTTTGGTTGTCAGCTGACGGTCTGGCGTACTCTGCGCTGCTGAAGAATGAGCTGCTGGGAGCTGGAATAGAGAAGGTCCAGGACCCACAGACCGAGGACAGGAGGCTGCAGCCTTCCACGCCGGAGAGGAGGAGCCTCTTCAGTGTGAGCCTCCACCGTAGCATTAAAACAGACACCAGTCCCAAGTCCTTTTGGGTGGTGTTTCCAATGGTGCATATGGCACTGATTAGCACCAGGGTGCTGCACGAATTTGCATGGAATTTGTCGTGCCAAGAATGTTTGAAGTTGCAGAAAGCTGCATTATGGAACCAAAACCATCTTACAAATCACAAAGTGTCTCAATCAGACTCGTTCCAGATGGGTGATCTGCGGGTGTTTTGATGAATTCCATAATTCACGTGTGTGTGTGTGTGTGTGTGAATATATGCATTCCAAGTGGCTTTAGAATCACTGTACATCATCATCATGTGGCTCTATTAAGTGTGTTTGAACAGACTTTCCTTTGGTTTAAACTTTCCTTTAGTTTGTTGCTGTATTTTCTCAAACAGTTAAGGAATAAGTTTCACAAATTACCATCAGTTCTTGTTTCTTGGTGACTAGAACATGTAGTTATTAGAATCAACTAACATTACTTCAAGCATAGTTTTGCAGCACAGCAGTGTGTATGGCTGTGGTCTAAAAGCTTTTGTTTGTTCTGTAGTATTCTCTCAGTGCCAAGAGATCAACGCCAGATGAGGGGAACAGTGTGTCTCCTTACTCCCTGTCCCCCGTCAGCAGCAAGAGGTGAAGTCCACTTGTCCTTCAGCAGCACCAATCACACAGCACTGATGGTCAAAATCCCTTGGCCAACATCTCCTGACCGTTTGTGTTTTGTCCTTCTAGTCAAAAGTTGCTCCGCTCACCAAGAAAACCCACTCGCAAAATTTCCAAGATACCATTTAAGGTGCTCGATGCACCAGAACTGCAAGATGATTTCTACCTCAACCTGGTGGACTGGTCCTCCTTAAATGTTCTCAGTGTTGGACTGGGCACCTGTGTCTACCTGTGGAGTGCATGCACCAGCCAAGTACGACCTGCTAGATCCTGTTTCACATGTATTGGAGGGATTTCTTCATCTCTTTCTCTCCCTCTCCTTTCTCTCTCACAAAGTGTGTAGCAATCATCTTCTTCTTATAACTCTTAACAGACAACCAAAAGTTATTTTGATTGAACTCTCCTTTTGAAAATGTCAGGGCTATTGATCACCGGCGGCTGCAGGATGTCCTTATGTTCTGCTGTGTGTGCAGGTAACTCGTCTGTGTGACCTCTCTGTGGAGGGAGACTCTGTAACATCTGTTGGCTGGTCAGAGAGAGTGAGTGGATGAGTATTACCCATTAACATCGTTGAGTGTTAACACCTCAGACAGGCGGTGAACGTGGTGTAACAGGGTGGTGGATAAGTGAATGTGGTCTTGCTGTAGGGGAGTCTGGTGGCGGTGGGCACACACAAAGGCTTTGTACAAATCTGGGACGCAGCTGCTGGCAAGAAACTGTTTGCACTAGAGGGACACACAGCCAGAGTTGGTAAGATTTCACTGGATCGCCTCAACTTCTGAGGATAAAAGAACCACTTGTTGGTCCAAAGTGGTTTGGTCTTGAACTCTTCGTGTGTGTGTGTGTGTGTGTGTGTTTTCCCGTGGCCTCTCCTGCCCCCTGTAGGCGCATTGGCATGGAATGCAGACCAGCTGTCATCGGGCAGTCGGGACCGCATGATCCTGCAGCGGGACATCCGGACGCCGCCCCTACAGTCGGAGCGCAGGCTACAGGGTCACAGGCAGGAGGTGTGTGGACTGAAGTGGAGCACAGACCACCAGCTGCTCGCCTCCGGGGGGAACGACAACAAGGTAACGGACCGCTCATGAGGTCCAGTGAGGGCGGGAATGATCACACCTGGTACTGAAACTCACTGAGGCACGTGTGCAATGATCTCACACCTGGTACTGAAACTCACTGAGGCACGTGTGCAATGATCTCACACCTGGTACTGAAACTCACTGAGGCACGTGTGCAATGATCTCACACCTGGTACTGAAACTCACTGAGGCACGTGTGCAATGATCTCACACCTGGTACTGAAACTCACTGAGGCACGTGTGCAATGATCTCACACCTAGTACTGAAATTCACCGCTGCACGTGTGCAATGATCTCACACCTAGTACTGAAATTCACCGCTGCACGTGTGCAATGCTCATTTTAAAATGCTGATGTGTTGCCTTGTAAATCCAACTAACCCACCCGAGCAGTTAAAGATAGTCTCCGTTATTTCTCATGAAGCATTACATTTCTAATAATATTCCAAGAACATCACAGGTTTGTTAAGGGAGCCGTTTGGACTGTGGACGTCTCCCCTCTCCTCTGACCGTGTTCCTCTGCTCCTCAGCTGCTGGTGTGGAACCACTCCAGCGTGGTCCCTGTGCAGCAGTACACGGAGCACCTGGCGGCGGTGAAGGCCATCACCTGGTCGCCCCACCAGCACGGCCTGCTGGCGTCGGGCGGAGGCACCGCCGACCGCTGCATCCGCTTCTGGAACACCCTCACGGCCCAGCCGCTCCAGTGCATAGACACGGGCTCGCAGGTCTGCAACCTGGCCTGGTCCAAACACACCAACGAGCTGGTGAGCCTGCACACACACATACACACACCCTGCAGCCTTTTGAAAAGTTCTACCCTGTAAACCTGTTATCTACAGTGGGTACGGAAAGTATTCAGACGCCTTTAAAATTTCACTCCAATGAAGGAGTAGAACCATCTCAAAGAGGATCAGAAGAAACGGACAGTGTGTGCAAAGCGTCTAAATACTTAAGACTATGTGATTAAATAAAAAATTTTAAATAAATTTTGCAAAAAATTTTACATTTGTTTTTTATGTCAATACAAGGTAGTGACTGTACATTCATGAGAACTTTTTTTTTAGCAAATGGCTGCAATGAAAGAGTGAAATTTTTAATGGTCTGAAATATTTTTGTACTGTAAGACTTTAGTAGTGAGAGAAGTGCGGCAAGACTGTCCTGTTGACCTTTCCGAGCTCCGTTCCCCTTTAAGTGACCGTTGAGATGACCATCAAACACACGAATGATGACCGTGACGAGGCTCATGGATGGTGGTTTGAGCTGTTCTGTTTGCAGGTCAGCACGCACGGCTACTCTCAAAACCAGATCCTCGTGTGGAAGTACCCGTCACTCACACAAATCGCCAAGCTCACCGGCCACTCCTACAGGGTTCTCTACCTGGTGAGTGTTACAGCACAGTTCTGCTCCACCACCTTCTCACTGTTGGTTCTTTATGTTCCGTGTCCAACACACCTGGTTAAGCTGAAAAGACTAATAACACAACTGCTGTGTTGAGTACTAAGCAGTGCTGGGCCACATGGAATACACACATGGATTATGTAAATGACAGATTAGTTCAACTAGGAGGGTTCCTGACTTGTTGGTGACTTGTTTTGAACTGGAGCTGTAGATTAATGGTTTTCGCGTCTGCAGGCGATGTCTCCTGACGGCGAGGCCATCGTGACGGGCGCTGGTGACGAAACACTGCGATTCTGGAACGTGTTCAGCAAAACACGATCAACAAAGGTGCACCATCCCACCCATGAGTCAAATATACTAATTGCATCTTAATTAGGTGCTGCATGCCTTAATGAAGCATGCAAAATAAATGTCTTTTCTGTTTGTTTCAGGAATCGGTGTCGGTCCTGAACTTGTTCACCAGAATACGATAGTAGAGCAGTGGTTCGTGTAGCACCTCCCAGCGTTACACATGCTTCTTACACACCGCTCATGGACAAGGCTCCGGGCCTCTCCAGCGGTGGCTGAGGCACTGCAGGACACTGTTTAAATGTTGGGTAATCAGACATCATTTTAACATCGGGTTATCAGACTTCGGAGCTTGCTGTTGCATCTGGATCCATCATTTTAGCGTCATCTTTGTGCTTCCGTTTCCTTTTTTATGTTCTTGTACAGTTTTTCTTTTCTTTAAACCATGACGTGTCTAATAATGAAAGTACATGTAATGCAAGCCTTAAGTCCAATGATACTGGAACCATGTTGTCCAGACAGCATGTGGATGGAACTTAAAGCCTTATTTAAACTGCACCTACAGCGGCATTGAGCTCATTTGGTAGTGTGTGTAACCACTTACTGGGCTTTAATAAGAACATATACAAAAAGTGTATTAAAGATCATGACACTATGTGGCACAAAACAAGCAATTAAATGGAGTTGATCACAAGGAATATTCCCCACGGAGGAGGGAAGGATCTTTATTCAGACACAGAACCCATTACAACACGTAAAAGAACAGCTATGTTTTATAGTTGCTAGAAAACTATGTACAATGTAACATTTTAATCAAGTACACAGCATAAAAAGTGATTTCATAAAAAAATATGTAAAGTTAAGGATGGGTTTAGTGGTTTAAGTGTCAGCCAGTGGAAACAGGTTAAAGGCCCCGTATAGCTGGATTAAAGGCCCCGTGTAGCCAGTTTCCACCTTTGGAGCCACTGCAGGAAGGTGAGGCCCTCACACTGCAGTTCAGGTACAGCAAACTGGGCCGGTTGCTCCCACCTGCGCACACACACACAGTCAGTCACCACTTGCAAACACAGAAGCGGGGCCAACACAAGCTCGAATCCGTTCCCGTAATTGTAATGGGTTTACGGGAGGGAAAGTGACTGACTCGAGTCAGCTTGTTTGTATTGTACATCCATCCGGAGGGATGATGGATTCATTGGCAATTTAGAATGCTACCAGAATTAATGTAGAATTAATCCAGAATTAACTGAGATGTTTCAGTTCAGTTACGGTACTGTTGATAGAAGATAAAAAGTTTCACCAGTGTGCGATGGCCATGTTGACTTGACTGCCATAGGCCAGAGCTTTGGAGCACTTCTGTGTTAGCTGGTGCACACGGGGCAGCAGAGACCGCAACACCTCCACCTCCTCCGCCTCCGCCCGCTCCAGCAGGGCTGTGACACACAACCACAACAAACCAAATCCTCTAGCACAAATCCCACACACACACAGACTGTGTAAGTGGTCGCTGGCACGCTGGGTGCGGTACCTTTCTGGTCGGGCGCGGGAAGTTGGGCTGTGCGTGTCTGCACGGCCTCCAGAGACTCAGAGCACAGGTGCAGTCGGCGGCGGAGAATACGCAGCTCCAGCTTCTGAGAGGCCACGTGGGCGCAGAACTCCGCCGGAGCCTGGAGGAACAGAACAGCAGAGCTTACGTTCACCCAGAAAAGACTTCAGAGCCAGTTCAACAGCCCTAGTTTATAAAAGCAGCAGTCCTGTTCAGAGCTCTCACTACAGGGGCGGCACCAAGCAGGCAGGTGTGTGTGTGTGTGTGTGTGAGACGACTCACCAGGTACGTGGGTGTGGAGAGGCTCCGTGGGATGGCACAGACCGCCAGCGAGTTGCCGTGGTACAGAGAGAGATGCCGAACAGGGACTCTCTCCCTACAAGACAATAAATCAGACCAGGAATTTAACTCGCTCATCAAAAGAGGAATGTCATATAAAATGAACAAATTCATATATACCGACTAATATTCATAGTTCATTACAATACTGCGTGAAACAAGGCACACAGACGCTAAGGTAGTTACTGCAGTTACCACGTTACTCTGACATATGTAGTAAAATGCAGAATATGTACTTATCACTACCTCTCCTTTGTAATGGAGGAAGAGATGAAAAACGTGTAGTCATAGCATGACAAGATCATATTTGCATGTGTGGTATGTAGACTAGCTCTGGTGTTTACCCAGCCACAAGCCTCAAATCCAGGGCAGAGAGGTTCACCAAACTGAACAGCTTGGACTCCTGGGAAATGGAGTTGCGAAGTCCATTGGCAGCTCTGACCACACCCACAAACTGAGGACTAAGCTTCTCTTGCACAAAGTGCTTTAACTAAGAAAAGACAAAAAATGACAAACTAGGGTTATGGTAAGAACTGACACACTAGGGTAAGAAATGACAGCCTGTGTTAATCAAATACATCAATGTTAGGGGCTGAAATATGACAAGAGAAAAAATGGCAACAGAGAGAGAGAGAGAGAAAGAGAGAGAGAGAAAGTGAATGTTGGCATACCTCAGAATGGACTCGTGCAAGTTCAGTCTTTATAGAGGAGTTTCCTTTGATCAGACTCCGTATCTGTTCCTGTCTGATATCCTGCACAGTACACACACACACACACACACACACACCATTTAATTACTGTACAGATCATCATTATCATATAACCACACGTCACCAATAGTCAGCAGGCTGAATGAAAGAGAAGAGCCATCTTTCATATCTGACCACAAAACATTTTAATAAAGGGTCAGAAGTTTCACCATGTAAGTCAGTGTACCGCATGCAAACTGGACCGACTGAGTAAAGTCACTTCGACTGAAATCTGTGCACTGTGAGTGAAGACTGGTGTCGAGGTTCTGTGCCACCCGCACAGAGAACCTTCTCCAGTTGCTGGTCCGGCCCGGGCGCAGCGTGACGTACCACGAGCCGCCTGAAGTCCGTGACGCTCTGCCAGTGTGTGCGGAGGTTCTGGACGGCCTGGTGCTTCTCACGGTTGCGCTGCTGAAGCTGACCGCACTGTTCCTTCACGCTGTCCCGCACGGCCGCCAGCCGCACCACCCGCCCCTCCTGCTCCAGAACGCCCCTGACACACAGACGCTCAGGATGAACCTCCACGCTGGCCTGCGAGGTGAAGCTCTGAGGTGAAGGTGAGGGCACTGACCTGGCTGAGGGGTCAGAGGGGTCGTCCTGCGTGGGAACCCTCAACTGCGCCTGCTTCATCAGAGTGCTGACCTCCGCCTGCAGCTGCCGACCTCTGCTCCGCACCGCCTCCAACCGCAGGAAACACACCTCCACCTCCTCCCAGGCAGACTACACACACACACACACACAGGAAGGCATACTCAAACGAGAGCAGCATGTGGTAGACGTTTTAAACAGGACTCTGCTCAGACGTCTTTCCTGCTCACCTGTATCAGACTGCTGACCGGTGGCAAATCCTCCTCCTCCTCTACAGACACGTCGAGTAAGTGGTTACTGTCATAGCGAAACCTAGAGGGGCGGGACACACCAGTCACTCTGCCCTTCACATGCAGTTACACTATATCAACACACTGACTTTTTGTATCACTATGACCTGCTACACGGTGTAATGTAGCGTGTAATGCTTTAGATGTTATTTACCCAAGAGCAGATAGGTCATCCTCTACATTCAGAGAAGCGGTCTTCTTCTCCAGCGCCACCTGCTGTTTGGAGGCCAAAGCTTGCAAAGCTAACAGCACTTGATTTGGAGGGTGAGAATGCAGCAAATCCTAAAGAGGATGACAGGTGACCATTCTAACACACTTTAATATTGTAGTAAATGGATGCAGGCAGGTGAGTGCACACACACACACACACACACACACACACACACACCTCCACTGAGCTGATCCAGTGCTGATATGCTGCATTCCGCTGATCAAGAGTGAACCTGGAATACAGCAATCAATACCAACAATACATAAAACCTGTTCCATCAAACAGACACTAAACAGAAAATAATCAACACAAACACTGTGCTGTTTGGATGTAGGCAGAGCTTACACAGCAGAAGGCGTGGTCTTCAGCACATTCTCTTGCAGAGATTGGAAGAAGAGAACTCTCTCATTACACAGCTCCCGAATGTTGCGCTGCATGGGAGGCGTACAACTCAGACTACAACCAAAAACTACAGCAATCTGCTTCAAAGTCCCACCCCCCAAACAAAGGTCTGCACACAGCTACATACAGCCAGGCCCAATTTTATTAAACACGAAATAGCAGAAAAATAAGCCTCATATGGAAATAACACAACTCAAGCTGAACTTGTGTAATAAACTGACATTAGAAAATATTTAAAGGAATAGATCTAACAATAAACAATTATATAAATGGACTATGCAAATGAATACAATCACAATTGTTCTAATTGGTGGCTCATTAGCTTCTTTTCATTGTAAGTGATAGCATGTTTGGTAGAGCTATTCGTTTAGGAAACCATAGTGATAGTTTGTAAGCTAACGTTAGAGGTGTAGCACAGTGCTCACTAGAACCAGAGGCTCCGCAGCTACGTCAGCATCTGCTCCGTCAGACATGCCGAACACCAACTTCACCTCCGCCTTCCTGCAAAGAAGGGACCTGCTCACTGGCCTGGTTCTGTTGGCCTTTACTGGCACATGGAGCATTATAAAGAACTGCAGTAAATCCCCCATCTGGGCTTCACATGCGTGTAAATGAGGATCTGCTCATACAGATCTGAGTTTCAATAATAAGTTATACAAACCAAAATGTAAGATCCCTTATTTAATGAGAAAAAATATCCATGAGGTCTGAAACCAATGAAAGCAGTTTGGCTTTACTTGGAGAGCTGCTCTAAATCCTGGCACTGGGTGTGGATCTGGCGTGTGTCCTGCGTGAGAGAGTCCCGCTCCTGCGTACAGCGCTGGCGGAAAGAGGACAGCATCAACTCTCTCAGCCTGCTCTTCTCATACTGGTCCCAGTGGCAGGCCACGCTCTGCTCTGCTCACACGGAGAGGGAAGGAGAGAGATGTAGAACACAGACTAGAGAGGGTTGATGACCCTCACAGACCAGAGAGGACTGATGACCCTCACCTTGGTGAGCCAGGTGCTCCTCTGCTGTGCTGATCTTCTGGTCGAGCTGGTTCAGCTCAGCCTGTAGGTCCTCCACCTCCCTCTGCAACTCCAACCTCAGTGCGTCTTTATTCTCACCCTCCACCTGCTTCAGCTGAACACAACACAACTTGGTTAATCACACCGAATCAAACTCGGTCAAAACCCTGGCCTGTGGCTCAGATAAAGAACCCCAGTATCTCCTGAGATTGTTATGAAGACGTCAGTTATTTGTTAGTTATTATTATTAGTCAGATATTTGTATCCATAGTGATCACATATTTAGTTTCCTTACCTCCTTGTCCTGTAAAATTTTGTACCTTGAGAACCAAACGTCAAGGACAATGTGTCAGACTCTGAGCAGCCTTCATAAAAACATGTTAACACTGATGAAAACCTCAATTCTGGTGTAAAATGATCAGATTTTTTTTTACAACAGTTCCAGAAAATGTGACGATCGTCATCAGTTAAGATCACATCACCACCGCAGAACATTATGGCGAGAAAGAACAAGGATACCATCTGAGATTCCCCCGCATGGCCCGCACCTTCCTGTAGAAAAAGAAAACACTTTAAAATGTGATTTCTGAGCGGAGTTCAACGCTGATGGAACAACACACATCCTCCACCCACCTTTCATGGTAAACATGTTGTAGGACATATTTCCAAATTGAAGCTCCGGGCCCAACACATAACCTAAAGAGAAGCAGTAAGCAGACAGGTGAGAGGGTGAGATGGTGGAGGTGAGGTGTACAGAAGCAATAAGCGCACAGGTGAGATGGTGGAGGTGAGGTGTTCTCCTCCACTCACGTCTTGATGTAACTATCGTGCGGGAGGGACTCGGTCGGCAGCTCCAGCTCTACAGCCGCCCAGCGCTTTACCTCCCGGGGCAGGCTGCCCATGTCTCCCCGCCCTTACCGTCTGTCACTTCACCGCCGTTAGTTAGCCAGGCTATGCGGATAACCCGTTTTTAAAGCTCGAATACTACAAGTCAGTACAGATATACGGAACCGTGTTCAATAGCGACACTTTTTAAACGGAGCTCGCAGCCATTTTGCTCGTTTCAAATGGACCCGTTTTCCCGCTACGGCGCACTTCCGCATACGTAACACGCCCTGGAATTCTGGGTAATTCCAGGTCGCGGCGTCGCCTGACCAGACGAAATGAAAACATATGGTACAAAAATAGTGAGCCAGTGTGATTAAATTTATTACTTTTTAAATGGGGGCATCAAATACAATAGTGTTAAGTCAGCGAGATCTAATTAGTATTAAACATTCTCTTAAAGTCATCTCCCACCAGTACACATTTTCTTACAAACACACACAGGTCACAGATCATACACAACATTCCAGTTTAAATAACCTTCTTTCGCTATGCCATTAACTTATATATTACATATAAACTGCAGAGTTGTATTTCCTACAGTCTCAAGGAAGCATCACACTCAGACTAAAACGACAAACATTGCACAGGGGATGACAGGATATGTAAAACTAACACAAAACCAGTTGCTTCAACTCATTTTAACAATGACCACACCGGTCACCAGAGTGGACATCTCCTTGGCCCTCCATCAAGCTTTGTTAGGGCAAGGTCAGAATTCACAAGACAGGAAATGGGTGAGGCAGGTAGCTGTAGCCAGGGCAACAGAGGCTGGGCATCGCCGTGGTTACTTCTGTTCGCGTCTCCAGATGATGACCATGCCTGTAGTGTCAGAAGATGCCAGCAGACTCTCGTCACAGTTGAAGCTGACGTCCAGCACGGGGCCGCTGTGTCCCTGGAGTTTGTTAACGATGGCCTTCGTATTGCGCTCCACGTCGAAGAAGTAAACGCACGCGTCTTCACTGCCAGTTACTGCGTACGGGAGAGAACGTTTACAAACTCAACGCACAAGGTACCAAGCTCATGATGTTCAGGACAGTTTATTACAAAACAAGAACTTTCATCTGTTAGTGTGTTCACTGGAAACCCAAGTCCTGTCCACTAACAGATTAGTAAATGAAATATGGTCATATTAGCAGTTGAGTAACACACTGAAAAATCGAACTACAGACTGTGGCCAAAGACATCATGTATCTCTCAGCAAACAAGGCCCTGTCTTCCAGAATGTAACAGCCGGTATCACCGCCACAGTTCTGGAAAAGTCCCGTGGTTCTGAGTGAGCAGAGAGGTGTGAGTGTGCATTTGTTGGCCTTACCAACACAGGCCCCCTGCCTGAAGGACATGAGGGGGCAGAAGATGCTATGGAGGGGCTGGCAGCCATGTTGGATAGGGAAGCTCCTCTTCAGCTGCAGAGTGCCCTCGTTATCCACAACCCTGTAGAGAAACCAGCATTCCCTTCATCAAGCATCATCGTGCCACAAACCTCACGCACCCCCCGTGATTACAAGACCCTCCCGCCTTTGGCACTGGCAGACTACACTGTAACAATAACCTGCAGTACTACTTTACGTGCATTTTTCACGTGCATTTCAGGTCACGTGCATTTAAAGCACGTTTCCGTACACATGTGCAGTAATGAATGAGCGTGGTGTGGTGGTTGCGCTCGTGCTTTGACCTGTAGAGCAGCAGTTTGTTGACGCAGGCGTTGACGAGCAGAGACGGGTCGCGAGCTTCTCGGCTGATCCAGGAGCGGGCGGAGATGCTGGAGACGGAGCTTCCTTCACTCACCACCAAGCGCTTGGCTTTCGTCAGCTTCCCTGCACAACAAACCTCACTTCAGCGCTGCTGCTCTGAATGCTGGGTAAATAAACACAGCGGTGCTCTTTTAAAAGGCACAATGCTGCACGTGGGAATTGGAGGTGTCCTGCTACCTGTAGCCATGTCGAAGAGGAAGGAGAATATGCTCCCTCTGTCATCCCCCGCCCACAGGATCTTCCCCGGCGCGTCGAAGGACAGCGACAGCACCCGTCCCGTCAGTTTACTGGAGCCGCCCCTCACCTTCTTCCCCGTGGAGATGTTCACCACCTGCAACAGGTGTTTGCTGTTGCCGACCTGCACAGACGACGGGGGGTGGTGGGGTTGGACTTCACTCATGCCACAGCAGTACGTCACGCAGTAGAGAGGAAGAGACTACATGTCCCAGCACGCACCACGGTGAGGTTGTTGTTCATGGGTTGGAAAGTGCAACACAGTAGCTCGCTGCCCTCTGGGTCCACCACCTCACGGATGCAGCGGCCGTCCTCAGTGTTCCAGATGCGCAGCGTGCCGTCCTGCGATGTGGACACGATTACGTCGTTGCTAAGCGACCATGCGAAGTCAGTCACCCGCCCCGCGTGCCCTCTCAGCGTCACTTTTACAGTGGGTGGGGCGGGGGATAGCGTCATGATCGACAAGGTCCCGTCCAATGAGCAGCATGCGAGGAGATGCTTGTCGTCGTTGGCAAACTGCAACCGTGGAACTGTGGAAGCAAAATGGAGGTAAGCAAGAACAGACAAGCGTCTTCATAATCACGCAAATCACACACCTTATTACTAAAGGAGAAAAAAATAAACAGATAAGAGGACGAGAAAAGGAGAGAACACAGACAGAAGACAGAACAGTGCTGCAGCTTTCAGTCTATGACAAACTGGTGACGGCTCTCACCAGCTGCGTCCACATGTTGGTCGAAGATGTGATACATGCCGGCGAAGGCGTAGTTCTCACTCAGGGTGGTGTCTCCAGCCATGGCCCTGCTCGCCTCTGCCACACAGGTGGGGACGAGGGCGCCCGGGGGCCTGTAACAACAGACCAGACACGTTTTACAGCTGCACGTGCTCACAACATCCGCCGCCGTGAGCACGGCTGTGAGCCGCCGTGCTCACAACATCCACAAATACGGGTGTCACTCTTTCATGTTTCTCTACATTCACATTAAACGTCACCCTGGTTTTATTTATCATACAAAATGACGGCAGTGAGACCTAGAACAGCAAACATAAAAGCACCAGACTTACTGATAAACAACTTTTGTTAGAAGCTGTTATTAAACATGCCTACTGTTATTAAACATGGCTAATTTTATGAAAGTGGTCCATAAAGTTATATAGCAGAACATCTTAAGGACTTTATTTGGTTAGGGTTAGAATAAAATTCCTCACAATAGTAACAGAACTGTGTCATATATGGAACGGATTTTATTACTATCTTAAGAACTATATTATTACAAAGCTATATTTTTACAACAGTATTGGTGCACTAAAGCTTGACTACAATTCTTACAGCCACATATACAAACACTGGAAATATAGACCTGCATGTAATAATATAGTGATAATATAATAATATAACGGTGAAGGTCTTTCATGGCAATGAGCGTAGTGGGGAGTGGGGGTTGAGGCACACCTCTCCTCGTACACCGCCCTGTTCATCTGAGCCTGCAGCTGGTAAGAACCACGACTCACTGACCGACGATGACCTCGGGTGCCCTGTGTCCTGGAATCCTCTTCAAAGTCCTGGTAAAGGTCACGGGGGTGGGGTGGTGAAAGGGGGGGGGGGGGGGTTAGAAAGGAGGGAGGAATGGAAAGGGATAAACATAAAGGGAAAAAAAGAGACAGGGGAGGTAAAGTATAGTCGAAAAGAAATTAGAGAAAGAGAAAGTAAAAGAGAAGACAGACATGGAAAGGAATAGACAAAAGGAAAAATAAAGAATTTCTATTTTTAACTAAAAAAATCTAACAATCTGACAATACCAGCAGGTTCCAAAACCGCAGAACCACACAGACTCCACCCAGCTTGCAATGTTTCAGAGCTCAAGATATTCACACTGGACAATCAGTGACAAGATAATAACTACATCCTTTGTGCGACCAGTGTGGGTTTATGAGGGGGCTGACAACAATTCCAGTCCAAATTCATCGCCTGAACACCGTGTTCACTGTCTCAGCTCTCCTAAACTACTCCTCGATTAATTCAGTGCAACTCACACAAATCCACGTATATGTTTACAATCACAGCGTTTGTTCAGAGTGCCTTACAGAAGAAGTGCTTGATGTCTTCTTTGAAAACTTATCCTTGTGCTATTTTGCCTCACTGGCTATTTGAATGCTTCCTGTCAGCCGTTGGGAGACCTGGTGGGGCTCTGGGTCTAGGTCTGTCTGACGCAGGGGGGCCTAACCTCCATGCGGTCCAGTGTAGTGCGGGAACTGCGCACACTGCTGGCTCTGAAGCTGCTTTGCTCAGACAGCGGCCCGTAGCGCAGAGCCAACAACTGGGCTCGCAGCCGCACGTACTGCCTGCGCAGGCCCGGCTCAAACCCGCACTTGGCGTTGTCACGGAGCAGCTGGCTGCGCCGGCGGATGTACTGCGTGCGGAACTGGGGGAAGGTGGGCGTGCGATAAGCATTGTACCTGGAGCGGAACAGCATGGAGAGATGGACGAAGGGAGACGGAGGGAGACGGAGGGAGACGGAGGAAGGGACAAGGGAGAGAGAAAGGAAGAAAGGCATGAGAAATAAAACTACCCGAGAGTAATATTAAACTTACACATTTGCACATAAGTTTAAAACCAAAAGCAATAAAAGCATAGAAAAAACTGTAAAAACGAAAGTACAATATATACACAGGTGCTATGATGCGCAAATCTACTGCGCAGAGGTACACTGTGCGCAAATCTTGTGCGCAAAGGTATCTTTCATTCACACACACCGAACAGAGATATGCGGCCGGGTTTTCTGAGCATAAAACCAGCTCGATTGCACAACCACATGGCATGACCGAACCGCTCCTGGCCCTCATGACCTGGTGCTCCTGTTCCTCACCTTGCGTCCACGGCCAGCACCTGCTGCCAGACGGCGGCCATTCCACACGCGCCGAGGGCGGCCGGGAACACAACCGCGGGGCTCGCGCCAGCTCCCTTCACGGAAAAAGATTAAATAAATACATTTTTTTAAAGAAAGAAAATAATAAAATCATCACAAATTCACATTATCTGAGTCGAAATTAAGAAAAAAATAATTGTTTAATACTCCTGAATGTGACGCTATATTTGCCGTCCCTCCCATATACATTAGCTATGCTAACTAGGGTAGCCATGGTAGCTAACTGACGTCTTTGCACGAGAGGGCGGAAGTGCTAGTCCGCTAGCTACAGATAAATAAAGGAATTAATATGTTCGTACGCTTTGCATGTTCGGCGAGAGGTGCGTGTCAGCGCAGCAGTCTGTCTGCAAACATTTGACTCAAAAGAAGGCAAGGTTACGTAAATTAGGTGTCGGAAAAAACCCGAACAACCGCGTACAGAACCACTGGGCCAGTGAGGGTTTGGCGCATAGCAGTTAGCACCTCTGCTACGGAAGCCCAGTGGCTAACCAGCTAACGGCTAGCCCTGAATGACAGCGTCGGCCAGTGGTCCGGTATGGGTAAACAATGTCAGTCACGTAAACTGACGTTATAAAACTGTATGTTTGAGATTCCCCGTCTTCCCAGGTAATTGAGATGATAAATTATATATTGTGCACTGCACACCTACCTCAAAGTCCTCACCGGCGCATTTTGCCTGGACGGACAGGAAAATCACGTGACCGACACTCCCAAAGTCTGGAAAAACGCTTAAGGGTGACTATAATAATATCCAGTGTGTGTAGGTCATATGGGACAGTATTAGGAAACCTTTGTGTAACACCGCAACATATTAAGAAGCAAGAAAGTGGGCAGCAACGCCATGGCAATTGCAGTTGTACACATAATCATCTTTAAGCTTGGTGGAGTTTCTACAACCATACATGGAGTTCAATCATCGTTCTGCCATCGTTCTGTTTCATCACCTAAATGGTGTTCGTGGAGGTTGGGTTCTGGATCCACTGGAGATCCACTGGAGATCCTCCATTCCAAACTCCTCAAACCGTATCATATTGGACCTCACTTTGTGGGCATGGACTTGGACTCATGCTGAACCAGGAAAGGACCTTGGTGGAAACAGCATTAACTGAAATATCTTTGTTTGCTGTAACATTTATATTATTCTTCACTGGAGCTGGAACTGCTAGAACTGTAGAGAGTGATGGAAAGTGATGTTACATAGTCTCGGTGAGTTTACAGCCCTATATTTAAAATCCCAGAGCTCTTCAGCATGACCAAGCTGTCAATGTGTGTTATTCAGTAATTAAGAGGGTTAGGGTTAGGTCTAGATCTATAGGGTGTCCATGGTAATAACCCTTAAAGGACATCACAGCCCAAAACAAAGGAAAGAGGGGATGAACATGTGAGACTACAACACACCAAATTAATGCCATATTCTATCTAGCTATCTAACAGAGCTGACCAATTAGATCTAGAAATATGTAATGTAAATTCATATTTTTCTAATCCAACTTGGCATTCTTTACAATGTTTAACTTACGGGTACTTAGTGGAAACCCGTTAATTACCAGTTAATTCTAGAAAGATGTCAAGGTGTCCTTCCAGGCTTTATGATGGACAATGGACAGGGAGCTGAAAGCTGGACTGTACTGCCTAAAACAGGACGTCTGGCCACCATAATGTCCACATACCCTTGACCTTATAGTAATTTCATCCAGTATTACCTGCTCATTTGTAGATGACTCTTAAGTGCTTCTAAGAAATGTAATTACCTGAAAGGGTTGTAAACCCCATAAATGAACAAATGTTCACACATTGAACATAACCGCCAGATTTTTCTGTAGATAAATGGCCAATGGGAAACAACAGTGAGGTATGATGCTATATGTTTTAACCTACTGATGCCTCTAACACACGTGCCCATCAGCATAAGAACACAATCCACAGTTATGTGGATGACATTAAATAAAGTTCAGGTCACCATCTGTCAGATTATGAAAAAAAAATCAACATTTTAAAATCAGTACTTCACCAGTAAGGGTTGTCTCCCGGAATATACCACCAGCCACCACTAGAGGGAGCCGATCCGCTAAACCAGTCTAATTAGGCTGAATGAGCTACACTCTGGCTCTGTTCGAAATAGACTACTACATACTGGATACTGCATACTGGACTCAGTATATACTGGATACTGCATACTGGTCCTCGTAGTAAATGCAGTACAGTTTCCAGTCCAGTATGCATACTACGGGGTCACGTGAACGTAGTGTTGCATGATGGGATACAGTACACCATGAAGATAGCTCTGTTCGCGTACTGGAATATTTTGCGGAAGTAGTAGGTCATCCAGGTATGTTTCGCGTACTGGAAATTTTCATTTTGGTCACATACTGCATACGGCATACTGATTTGGGGCTCGATCAATACGCCAGTAGTATGTAGTAGGCTATTTCGAACACAGCCCCTGTCTTGCTGAGTCTTGTCATGAGTGTCCTCGTGTCACAGGTCAGTCTGTCCGGTATCTTGAATAGTGGGACTTTTCCTTCTTTCCCTCCTGGGATTCTTTTCCAATTATTATCTGTTTTTTTTTTCTGTTCCATTCTCAACCTTTTCTTACCTGATTGTTTTAGTCTTTGGTCTTGGGGAAGTTATTTTTGTTGTAGTTTCTCTCACCCCTTCAGATAGCTATCTCTTTCCCTGGTGTTCTTTGTTTTTTGTTTCTTTCTTTCTTTCTTTCTTTCTTTCTTCTGGTTTTATAGTTGCCATAAAAAATTTACCTGCATCATATCAGCAGAGGTTTTTGTTTGTTGCATCTCAAACACTTAGCACCTGGGTTCTTACCTTCTTTAAAAAACCTGTGGTGGTCAAATGTCCAGCTATTGAACATCTAAGGGGTTTTCCCCACTGTTGGCAACCTCTCACATTACATACCCACTGTTGACCACTCAAAGTATCTGGTATCTGACATGGATACAGACATTATAATATACAACTCATGAAATCTGATTTATTGACTGCTTTCATGTCAGTCTGGGCAGCATACACGTACACGTACACATACCATACGGGTGGCATGTCCCTCATGACCATAACAAAAGGGTTGACCTGTCCAAATGGTGTTTGGATGTCTGTGGTTTTTCCTGAGCTCAGCATGGGCCACAGCTGAGCACGCTGCATCAGTACCACATCAGTGCCGCTGACGGGGCACTTTGCATTCTCCCGGCATTCGTCCCCGCAGGGGCCCTGCTCACGGAGCCATTCACCATGCGGAGACATAAATGAGCAGAGAGGCTTTTTACTGTTTAGTTCTCACTAACGACTCGGAGTTTGGAGCACAGCCAGGATGCCGGGGACTAAAGGTGAGTGAGGGGAGGAGGATCGGCAGCTCGCACATGGAGGAAGCAACTCTTCATGTGTTCATATGTGTGTTTTTGTGTGTCGGGAACAACAATCTAAACAGTACATGACAGTGTGACACGTGCTTTTGTTTTTTTTTTACTGTCTCACAGGTAACAAGTCGGACAAGAAATTGGCCACTAAGGTAAGTGGAGTGTTAAGAGAATTCTAATTAGCACTGATGTGTATTTTCAGAACACCAATGTGTCATTTTTAGTCAGGTAACTCCTACACGAGTGAATTTAACACTAATGATCCATCCAGACATACTACAAGGTCTACACTACCGTTCAAAAGTTTGGGGTCACTTAGAAATGTTCTTATTTTTGAAGGAAAGCAGTTTTTTTTCAATTTAGCTAACATTAAATGCATCAAAAATACACTCTATACATTATTAATGTGGTAGATGACTATTCTAGCTGTAAACGTCTGGTTTTTAATGCAATATCTACATAGATGTATGGAGACCCATTTCCAACAACCATCACTCCAGTGTTCGAATGGTACATTGTGTTTGCTAACTGTGTAAGGAGACTATTGTATATTTAGAAAACCCTTGTGCAAGTAGGTTAGCACAACTGAAAACAGTTTTGCTGATTAGAGAAGCTATAAAACTGACCTTCATTTAAGCTAGTTGAGAATCTGGAGCATTACATTTATTGGTTCGATTAAACTCACAAAATGGCCAGAAAAATACAACCTTCAATTGAAACTCGACAGTCTATTCTTGTTCTGAGAAATGAAGGCTATTCCATGTGAGACATTGCCAAGAAACTGAAGATTTTCTACAATGGTGTGTACTACTCCCTTCAGAGGAGAGCACAAACAGGCCCTAACCAGAGTAGAAAGATAAGTGGAAAGCCCCGCTGCACAACTGAGCAAGAAGACAAGTACATTAGAGTCTCAAGTTTGAGAAATCGATGCCTCACAGGTCCTCAACTGGCAGCTTCATTAAATAGTACCCGCAAAACGCCAGTGACAACGTCTACAGTGAAGAGGCGACTCCGGGATGCTGGCCTTCAGGGCAGAGTGGCAAAGAAAAAGCCATATCTGGCTAATAAAAGAAAAAGATTAATATGGGCAAATAAACACAGACATTGGACAGAGGAGGATTGGAAAAAAGTGACAGACGAATCAAAGTTTGAGGTGTTTGGATCACACAGACGAACATTTGTGAGACGCAGAACAACTGAAAAGATGCTGGACGAGTGCCTGACACCATCTGTCAAACATGGTGGAGGTAATGTGATGGTCTGGGGTTGCTTTGGTGCTGGTAAAGTGGGAGATTTGTACAAGGTAAAAGGGATTTTAAATAAGGAAGGCTATCACTCCATTTTGCAACACCATGCCATACCCTGTGGACAGCGCTTGATTGGAGCCAATTTCATCCTGCAACAGGACAATGACCCAAAGCACACCTCCAAAATATGCACAAACTATTTAGAGAAGAAGCAGGCAGCTGGTGTTTTATTGGTAATGGAGTGGCCAGCGCAGTCACCAGATCTCAACCCCATTGAGCTGTTGTGGGAGCAGCTTGACCGTATGGTACGAAAAAAGTGCCCATTAACCCAATCAAACTTGTGGGAGCGTCTTCTGGAAGCATGGGGTGAAATTTCTCCAGATTACCTCAGCAAATTAACAGCTAGAATGCCAAAGGTCTGCAATGCAGTAATTGCTGCTAAGGGAGCATTCTTTGACGAAAGCAAAGTTTAAAGTAGAAAATTATTTCAAATAAAAAAAAAACATTATTTCTACCTTGTCAATGTCTGGACTATATTTCTATTCATTTTGCAACTCATTTGATAAATAAAAGTATGAGATTTCAGGGAAAACACAAAATTGTCTAGGTGACCCCAAACTTTTGAACGGTAGTGTACACTGTGCTATGATGCACACCCACACGTGCCAAAATATACAAAGACAGAACAGGGTGGTAGTTTAAAATGGATGGAATTGCTACTTTATACTGTTATGCTACGTACCTGTTTGGATCCTTTTGCCCATACAGCAAACTCCAAATCCAAAGGAACAACCGAAGAAAGATGATCAGAAAGGAGACGACACCAAAAAGCAAGGAGGTAAGCCCTGATGGGCCTGCACTGCCCCCTGCTGGAGAGCTACAGACAGCCACCAGTTTTGGAAATGCAGTGCATACAACAGCAGTCGGGGTCGGTCCATCCGAAAATGCAAACCATAAATTAAACACAATCTATATGGTAAGCTGAAAGAAATTAAATGCGGGAATAGTAGAAATAGCAGTCATACTGGACCAGGAAAGTATCTTCCCCACACTATTGCCACCATGGTGGAAACGTAGCATTAACTGAAATATCTTTTGTATGCTGTAGTACTAATTTTCTTCACTGGAGCTGCAACTGCTAGAACTGTAATCATAGAAAGTGATGTTCCATAGTCTGAGTGTACGCAGACTGCCATTTTGGGACTGAGCTCTTGTGTCTCAGACTTTTTTTTCACAACAACAGCACTTACAATGCTAGCAGGGCAGACGTTTCACAGACCGGTGAAGGTGACATCATATGACAGTGCCATATTTAAAATCCCAGAGTGCTTCCGCATGACCCAGTTGGCAATGTGTGTTGCTGAAACAACTGCACTCTGTCTGCTGTGCTGACCCCTAAAGATCAGCACAGCCCTGAACGGAGGACAGAGGGGATGAGCACAACAAATTAAAGCCAAGTTGTTAAACCAACTATGAAATGTCTTATAGGGAATACTAAGTGCTAATGAAGTGTAGAAGCTCAGGTCGGACACTACAGAATGAGTTATGGTTCTCCCTCTGACATGAAGGTATCTGTCTGCATATCTCCACCTTATAGGACCGCCCAAGGGAGAGAAGCAGTAATTTCCAGGCCTGTGTGAAGATGGCTCTTGAGATGCCACTGGGCTCCCACTGATGCATGTGTAGAGGGCCTGGGAGTAGGCAGGGCTAAGTGGATCCACCCTGCCCTGTTCAGCCAGTCAGACACATCCAGATTACCATAAGGGGGCGGGAATTGACAAGCCTGAGTCAGAGACTGAATGGAAACACTTTAACCCTCTGTAACCTTCTCCCCTGGGTCTTAAATGTTATTGACTCCTACTGACTCACAAGGGCCATTACCCTCAGACACTCAGACTACTGACCACACAGCCTCTGCCTTTCAGCTCCATCGGTAATGTTGAAGCACCTTACTGTATATCTGACAAACTATAATAAATCCTGTATTATACAGTTATAACAGAACCATCATTTGTCACCCAAGTCAATTTATTTACTGACTTAACGAGGCTTACATACCACACTATAGCCATTAGCAAAAACAGAACCCAAGAGATGATGTCTGAGCCCTCATTCACGCAGTTTACACAGATGTAGCTACAGAAGGTCACAGGAAACAATGAAGCAGTGAAAACATGCATGAACACACACACACACACACACACACACACATACACACACGTGTTCCCTGTGTGAGTACACACACACACACACACACACCATGCGTTCCCTGTCCTGTGTAAATCCCGGTTAATCTCGGTGATTAATGGAAGACACCAAACCATTACTTATACAACATACTTTGTATTTTAGGGACAGGCTACATGGTTGTGTTCTTAACCCTGTGAACTTGGCTAACAGGAGCAACTGATTGTCGTAGTGAGGTTATATTTGGAGTAGTCTGACATGAGTGTATTTACTGGTGTTCTGGGATCTAGCACTAGTCATTTAATAGAGTCATGCACACGTGGTGTTTGTGTGTGTGTGTGTATGTGTGTGTGTGTATCTGAATATGTTCCCTTCGTAAACCAAAATCATGTGACCGTGAATGTCCATCTCTTGCTAGTAACCCTGAATATTTAACAGTACATAAAAACCTTCCATTCTTTAGTAAAGGCTGAACCAAAATGACCACGAGCACCAAGATGTAATATGAGGCTGAGCAGAAGGGATCTGCGTGAGGAATCTTTACACTGAGCACAGCGGAGGGGATGTAGAACCTTCACCTGCACCTGCTTGGTTTGGCACATTTTACTACTCCTGCTTTGTATGCAGCCAATAACATGATAATTATATAATAATTATTTTAATTATATTCATAATGTAATAAGCAATAATGGTTAGTTTATTGGCTAATAGCATTTTGTACAAGATACAACTAAATGAAGCAACTAATTGTAATAATTACAAATGCAGGCGTATAAATGCAGGTGTAGGGCTTCCTCTCTGATGCACCTGCCATATGCCCTATCTCTCCTTCAGTGTAGCAGTACTGTACCGTGTGTGTGTGTGTGTTAGAGAGAGAGACAGAGAGAGAGAGAGAGAGAGAGAGAGCGAAGCCCTTAGAGCTCACGTCTCCATCAAAGCTTCGAAGTGAGAATTTGTAAACACATGCGCCAGTATGGTCAGGGAGGAACATCACGACTCAAGCGTCGCATCTACTACTCGCTTTTGAACATTCTTCCAGAAGGACGTACTGAGACTCCCGTACATGGTTGACCAGGTCGGTTGGCTATTTTTTGAAAGAATCGGATCTGGACATTTGACTGAAATAAATCATTATGCTCTTGTTTAGTTTATCCGAAGTAGCGCTAGGATGCGGCGCGCTCATATAGTTAAATCACATCTCCGGAGGAATTCCCTGAGACAATGTTTTCTACTGACATCTTAAGAAGGTGATTTGTAGCAATTTAAGCTACGATTTCCTCCTCGTTTCTGTCACGCCAGTGAGTACGGTGCTGAAGAAACGTTCGTTTAGGTCGGTCTGGGGCTCGTTGTCTTCTGGTCTTTGATAAACAATTGTTGATCATTCTTAGTTTTAAAAAGCAAGGCAGTCGCAGCTGTCGCAGTTTCCTCGTGTTAACCCCAGTGTTAGGTGAACTAACCCATGTGTTATGTGAAGAGTTTCTTTCTCTTATTAATCCGACGGCGCGTGAGCCGTAACTCTAAAATCACAGACGACACGGAGCTCAAACGCGTGGGCAGAAAATTACCTTGAAAAAATTACCTCAAAAATGTGGATCTGGGCTCTTGAGCCCGAGCACTGAACGATGTCAAACGTCTCTTGTTATGGAGTGCATCCTTGAATTTATGCCCCTGAATTTCATAGCCAACAGGCTATAAAGTGCGTGATGACCCATTTTCAAATTACCAGCTTCCAGAACCCCAGCTGACCCCTAAACGCTCCCTGTAAAAACACATTTAATATATTGTTTTGGCCATTTTAAACGATGTACACACTGCAAGTGTTTTAGAGCACGAGAGATTCGCCGCTCTTGCATGAAGACAGCCACGATGATGGATCTTAACGTGGAGCCGGTGGACGCGGACTGCGAGCGTCCACCCCCGCTTCAGGTGTTCGCCCACACCTCCACGCTGCACGGCATCTCGCACATTTTCTCATACGACCGGATAACGGCGAGGTGTTGCCTGTGGCTGCTCGTCTTCATCAGCTCACTGACGCTCCTGCTCTACGTCTGCGTCGACCGTGTCCAGTTCTACCTGGAGTACCCGCACGTAACCAGACTGGACGAGATCGCCACGCCTGTCATGGTTTTTCCCGCCATAACGATCTGCAACCTAAACTCCTTCCGCTTCAGCAAAGTCACGCGCAACGACCTGTACCACGCGGGAGAGCTGCTGGCGCTGCTCAACTCAAGGTGCGTGAGCTCGTGCGCTCCGATGGGCAGGTGTGTGACTCACACCGAGGAGGGCGCAATGTACCGCGCCAGCTCCAAGATTAAGATTATAGCTCTTAAGGAAGTCCAATTAAACGTCGACTGCGCAAACGCAAACTAACACCATAGCTCAAACGCCGAACCTTAATTGAAATCCTGTGGAGATAATTCGTTTAAGAAATAAGTAAACAGCTGGGAGGCGGAAATGCAAATGTCATCTTAGAAATGCACTGAAGGCGATTTAGATAAAGTTCGAGAATTTAGGTAATATCCGAGGACATATATTCTCTATGCACTGAGAATATATAGCTATTTATCTTCCGACCCTGTAGTCCTCAAACTAGCTAGTTTGTGCGCCATAAAACAGGTCCCACATGAAGGTAGCCACATAAAAAAAATTATTTAGTACAGAAACTCAAACACCCAGACAACAGGTGACAATACAAAAAATATGAAGAAGAATAATTGAAAAAGATGTATTTCTCCTTTAATGATGATCACATTCAGACATAAGCTTCCCACCTTTGATATTCTGTAGGCCTCCATTGCTGGAGTGTGTCCCTTGTGATCACATACAGACTCAGGAAGGTTTGAGTGTTTGATTGTACTAATCACAGAGAGAAAGTGGCAGCTCCATTCTGGTCTAAAGGGTATCATTACAGCTCTTAAAAATCAGAGTGGTCTTGAGATTCAGACTTCACTGGTCACAGGTGGCTAATTTTCTCACTGGGGTGGTGGTTCAGAGTCTGATGAGGTGGGCTGTTCACAGATCCTCTAAATTAAATTCCATTTTTGGCTCTGCTGTCTTTGGCACTGGTCAGCTGGCAGTACTGTGCACATTTTGGTAATGCACTGTTGAGGGGACTCGGGAGGATGTGATGATCTATTGGTTTTCACCATCCCCAATATTGCACTTTAATACAGTCGCACACTCTGACATACACTCTTCAATACCCCTCATACATGTTTTTACACATGCACACACTTCTAGATACACTTTTTTCTGTCATGTAAGTGCCATTCTTTGGCTATTTCACATTTACACCGAAAGTACCGAATCATTTTTGATCATTTTCATAATTAATGTCTCAAGCATTTAATCAAATAAAGTATTATTTATTCATGACCTAGCACACATCCAATAGTATGCTTTCAGACTGAGTAAGACACATTTTCAGTTCACTTTTATGCTATAAGAATACAAGGTTTTCTATATTGGACATTTTCTCTGTCTTTCTCATTTTTCTGCATTTTTAGGTATGAGATTCGAGATGCGCATCTGGTTGACGAAAGTGTTCTGGAGGCTCTGAAGATCAAATCTGATTTCCAGAACTTCAAGCCACGCCCCTTTAACATGCACGAGTTCTATAACCGAACAGGACATGACATCAGAGACATGCTCCTTTCGTGCCACTTCAGGGGGTTACCGTGTCAACCTGAAGACTTCAAAGTGGTGAGTCTCGGTCCACACAGTCACAGAGGAGCCATTTTCAATTACATCACACAGTCCGTTAGCCGAGGATCATTAAATTATCATAGATCTTTTTTCTCCTGCGTATCTTCCCCAAGGTGTTTAATGGCTTTTGGCTGCTGTCCATGGTGCTGTAGCAGAACACATTCTGACTCACACACGAACAGAATCTGACATTTAAACAATGTCATCTGTCCAGACTCACACATGTCTTTCTCAGTGGTGGCCAGACTTATGAAGTGAATGCTCACTAGCATTTTGATATGGGAACATATGAGGGTTTTACACTGCCGACAGCTACCTGGGAAAACACACACACACACACACACACACACACACACACACACACACACACACACACACACACACACACACACTCGGATACTTATTCGGTGCCGTCTCCAGGGGAACCAGTTTCAAATGTCCCATCCCCAGTGTGGCTGTGTCCTACTTACCATATGTGCATTATTTTCACATTTTCATATTAGCAACCACACATTAGCAACTACAAATTAGCAACCACAAATTCACAGCTACAAATTAACAACCTCAAATTAATAACCACAAATTCACAGCCACAAATTAACAGCTACAAATTAACAGCCACAAATTAACATCCTCATACACCAGCACAGAGCTATGGGCTGTTTTTTTCCAAACCTTGCTCCACACGGCGGGTTCCCGGCACACGCTGCCTTCGGTTTGATGAGTGAGTGTTCAGTCAGCGCTGCGTCTCCTTCTCTTCCCTTTAAACTATTTCGGTGGCTCCAAAGTCCTGTGCCCCACAGCCTTTAAAATAGGTCAGTGTTAAATATTATATTTGCCGAGAGGTGTGATGGAGGTGTCATGAGCCTCTGAGCCCCTGGCGTCGTGTTCTTTGTCTTTATGGGCTCACTGCTGTGGGGGAGAATAGCTGTGTGGAGCACACAGCTCTCCGCGGCTCAGAGACAGTGCTCCTTCTCGCTCTCCTCCACGTTCACACACAGGAAACAGTAGAAGTCTCATGGAGTTGAAGAACATGCTGTTTACATGGGACTCGTATTGTGACTCACACAAATGTCCATGAAAAGAATGTGTGTTAAATTAACATTTGCACTATGGGGGAGCATAGCTTCACAATACACATTTTTGCCAGTACAATGGTTATTCATGTGTAACTCATTTTGTTGTGTGCTCTGACAGCAATAAAGAATGAATTAGAATGACTAAATAAGCAGTGATTGGTGGAATGCGACCCACAATTCCGCGGTTGATGTTCTTTGTCTTGCATGACTTAACGACATCAGAGCAGAATTGGTAAGCAGAACTTGGAGGAATATTCAGCTGTTCACCGTTCATCTACTGGTTCCTCCTCACCAGACTCAGATCTCACCTGTTTCCTAACATCTCTGCCTATTTACTCTGGTCTTGTGAAGCTTCTCAGTGCGAGGGTGTGCTGCTACGTCTCTGGGTGCTGGCCAGATCTTTGTCTCTTTGTTCTGATCCTTCGCTCATTTTTGGATTTATGTCTTCTGCCCTTTCAGTTTGTTTTCTCTGTATTTTGTGTTTCTCCTTCTTGGATATTTGGAAGGCGTTACTTTCATGATGCCTTTGGCTTTTAGATCCTTGTTTTCTGGTTATTACAATTTTTATATTTTTCATATCTAATAAACTCGATTATTTTAGCTGCAAGCATCTGACCCTGTCTGTGTCATAACGATGTGGCGGTATGAGAGTGGCCTCCCTGTACAAACCATCAAATGAGTAAAATAGGTGGAGTTCTGTGCTAACAATACCAGTGTCATGGAGTTGCTTCCCCTTCTGACTTCAGCAGTGTCACTGTTAGGATGACCCCTCCGCACATAATTTGTTATTTGTTCTGCTCTAAACATTACAAAATATAACCAAGCCTAGACAAGCGTTTCTAATCTCCAGACAGCATGTTAAGATTAGTGTTGTCAGTCTGTGTTAGTTAATCCCCCTAAACGCTGTTAACAGACTTGTGGAACGCTGTTGCCGTGGCAGGAACGGAGAAGGAGCAGTTTGTGTGTTACAGGATCAGACTGTAATCTAACATTTTGCAGTTTATACTCAGATTTTCCAAACATATTAGATCAAGTGTTCATGCTTGATTCCAGGACTTTGGCTTTTGTAGTAAGTCCTGAAGGTTGCATGTCCATGTTTCAAATGCTTCCCCCCACTATCTCCTCTGCAGAGACGCAGAATGTGTTTCTCAGCCTGGGACATTAGCTATGATGCTGACTGATCTGGAGTCAGTTATGTCACACGCGCATATTCATCAGCATTTCACTCTCTTACCTCTCTCTTTTATTCTCTCTCTCTCTCTCTTACCTCTCTCTTTTATTCTCTCTCTCTATCTCTTACCTCTCTCTTTTATTCTCACTCTCTTATCTCTCTCTTTTATTCTCTCTCTCTTACCTCTCTCTTTTATTCTCTCTCTCTCACCTCTCTTTTAATCACTCTTACCTCTCTCTTTTATTCTCTCCCTCTCTTACCTCTCTCTTTTATTCTCTCTCTCTTATCTCTCTTTTATTCTCTCTCTTACCTCTCTTTTATTCTTTCTCTCTCTTCCTCTCACGTCCTCAGCTCTCTCCTTGTCCCTGTCTGTTTCTTTCTCCCTCTCACTTCTTCTGCTCTCTCTGCATTTTCTTTCTCTTTCCTGCTCTGCCATTTTGTCTTCTCCCTTTTGATCTTTCTCTTTCTGTTTCCTGCTGTCCCTCTGTCTCTCTCTCTTTGTTTCTCTCTCTCTCTCTCTCTGTTTGTCACTCTTCTTCTCACAGTATGGTATAATGACCGCTTTCCACAGTTCCTGCTGTTTCTATACATATTTCCCCCCAATGCCTCATTCATTTCTGGCACACACACAGCTTTGCAATCAGGCGTTCCTGCTGGGCCTCCCTGCCCAGTGAGGACCTTTTGCTCTGGGTGGTGGTGAGTCAGGAACACTGATCACACTAGCTGGGGAGGAGGGAGAAGGACCTGGCTCTGTAACCAGCGGCAATATGGCTGGTGCCTACTTCGGAAGTGAGCAGGAAAACACACACAGCTACACAACACTGGGTCATAAAACACACAGAGGTACGCAACACTGGGTCATAAAACACACAGAACTACACAATACTGGGTCATAAAGTACACACAGCTACACAATACTGGGTCATAAAACACACATAACTACACAACACTGGGTCATAAAACACACACAGCTACACAATACTGGGTCATAAAGTACACACAGCTACACAATACTGGGTCATAAAACACACAGAACTACACAACACAGGGTCATTTAACACACACAGCTACACAATACTGGGTCATAAAACACACAGAACTACACAACACTGAGTCATAAAACACACACAGCTACACAATACTGGGTCATAAAACACACATAACTACACAACACTGGGTCATAAAACACACACAGCTACACAATACTGGGTCATAAAACACACAGAACTACACAACACTGGGTCATAAAACACACACAGCTACACAATACTGGGTCATAAAACACACAGAACTACACAACACTGGGTCGTCATATTTGTCCTGGTCTGGTTGTAACTTCAGCTCATCTTGAGAAAATTGGATGAAATTAAGATCCCCAGTCCGGATCACAAAAGATCACTGGAATCTGGATCACTGATTCCCCCACTGGGGAAAAATTGTGTGTTTGTTGTTGACTTTGTTAACAGTATTACAAAGATCAAATGCCTACACGTTATTACATTTCACACAAAAACAGCTCAAGTGAAACTTATGTAATATTGTTTTCTGGGGAAATTAGCAAATTCCATTCTGTTAATGACATAGATTTCATTATGAAGGTATTCGATACTTCTCAGAGCACCTGGGGCACTGGGGGGGATCATTAGCTGTAGATTTAGCATCTCTGTGTCAGCTAGACCCCAGCACAGTTATGAAGGTTAGTCACTACACGGCTTTAACAAGTTCAAATGTACACACACACATGCATGCATGCACACACACGCATGCATGCACGTGCGCGCGCGCACACACACACACACACACACACATTCACACATGCTTTAGCATACTCATCATGCACATGCACACACACACACATAAGTATAACCACAACACACACACAAGCCATTACACTCACACAGGCCAGTACACCCACTCAGTGGCTCTTGAACATACACACACAGTGTACCCCTGAACTAATGTTCAGACAGGACCCTTTGTAGTTTTAATATTTTATCAAAGGAACGAAAGATAATCAGAGTTTGTGTCTTTCTCTTTGTTTCCTTTAGTGGGTGCTCTGTTTCCATAGCAACCAAATCTCTCTAATGATTCTCAGAAGGACTAGAATGAGATGTGTCACTTCTCTCCCAATATCCCTCACACACAGAGTGTGTGTGTGTGTGTGTGTGTGTGTGTGTGTGTGTGTGTGTGTGTGTGTGTGTGTGTGTGTGTGTGTGTGTGTGTGTGTAAAAAGCAGAGGCTACACTAGAGCAATCTCTCTCTCTCTTTCTCTCTCTCTCTCTCTCTCTCTCCTTCTATTTCCCTCATACTCTCTGTGTGTTCTGCAGTATCAACTCTTTAATAAACTTTAATTACTGTCAAATATTCAGAAGGGAGATGGCAGTGTGGCTGGTTTTGTGTTCATATCTGATGAACAGGCACGTTGCGTATGTTTAGTGTTTTCAGATACGAATGAGAATTTGTGTGTATACATGTGTGTATGTGTGTGTGTGTGTGTGTGTGTGTGTGTGGTTGTGTGCGTGCTTATTTATGCATGTTTGCGTGTATATGTTCATGCATGTGTGCATGTGTGAGCGTATGTTTGTGCATGTGTGTATTGTGTGTGTGCTATTGTGTGTGTTCATGTGTGTGTGTGTTCATATGTGTGTGTGTGTGTGTGTGTGTGTGTGTGTGTGTGTGTGTGTGTGTGTGTGTGTGTGTGTGTGTGTTCACAGGTATTCACACGCTATGGAAAGTGTTACACATTTAACTCGGGTGACAACGGCCCCCCACTGGTCACCATGAAGGGGGGGATGGGCAACGGCCTGGAGGTCATGCTGGACATTCAGCAGGACGAGTACCTGCCCGTGTGGGGAGAGACAGGTGAGACCACCTGGACAGGACAACCCACAGGACCCTGTCCCCCCACACAGGACCCCTGCCCTCCCCCCATACAGGACCCCTGTCCCCCCACACAAGACCCCTGTCCCCCTACACAGGACCGCTGTCACCCCACACAGTACCCTGTCCCCTCACACAGAACCCCTGTCCCCTCACACAGGACCCCTGTCCCCTCACACAGAACCCCTGTCCCCCTCACACAGGACCCCTGCCCCCCCCACACAGGACCCCTGTCCCCCCACACAAGACCCCTGTCCCCCTACACAGGACCGCTGTCCCCTCACACAGTACCCTGTCCCCCTCACACAGAACCCCTGTCCCCCTCACACAGGACCCCTGCCCCCCCCACACAGGACCCCTGTCCCCATCACACAGGACCCCTGTCCCCCTCACACAGAACCCCTGTCCCCCTCACACAGGACCCCTGCCCCCCCCACACAGGACCCCTGTCCCCCCACACAAGACCCCTGTCCCCCTACACAGGACCGCTGTCCCCTCACACAGTACCCTGTCCCCCTCACACAGAACCCCTGTCCCCATCACACAGGACCCCTGTCCCCCCACACAGGACCCCTGTCCCCCCCACGGGTCCGGTAGTCACCTGTGCATGGAGGCCCGGCATGAGAACACTGAAATATTTGCATTACTACTTTATATTTCTAGAAATGTGTCGTTTCTTTTCATTTTGAAGACAGAGGTACACACACACACACACACACACACACATTCACTTGCCTGGTCTCTCTCTGTCACACTGTCTTTCAATTTCCATTTCGTTGCCGGTCACTCTGTCTCTTTCCTGTGTTCTCACACACACTCTCTGTCAGACAAGACGTCTTTTGAAGCCGGCGTCAAAGTGCAGGTTCACAGCCAGGAGGAACCACCGTTCATCGATCAGCTGGGCTTTGGTGTAGCCCCAGGATTCCAGACCTTCGTGTCCTGCCAGGAGCAACGGGTGTGTGTGTGTTTGTTCATGCATATGCATGCATCTGTGTGTGTGTGTGGGTGTGTGTGTGTATGTGTGTGTGTTCGTGTATGTGTGTGAGTGTGTGCATGTGTGTGTGTTTGTGCATGTGCGTGTGTGTGTTCGTGTGTGTGTGTCTCATTTATTTCTTTGTGTCCAGCTTCTCTATCTGTCCCCTCCATGTGTATGTCTCATTTATTTCTCTGTGTCTAGCTCCTCTATTTGTCCCCTCTAAATGTATGTCTAATTTATTTCTCTGTGTCCAGCTCCTCTATCTGCCCCCTCTAAGTGTATGTCTCATTCATTTCTCTCTGTCCCCTCTAAGTCTCATTCATTTCTCTGTGTCCCCTCCGTGTGTATGTCTCATTCATTTCTCTGTGTCCAGCTCCTCTATCTGCCTTCTCCGTGTGTATGTCTCATTAATTTCTCTGTCTCCATGTGTATGTCTTATTCATTTCTGTGTCCAGCTCCTCTATCTGTCCCCTCTAAGTGTATGTCTCATTTATTTCTCTGTGTCCAGCTCCTCTATCTGTCCCCTCCATGTATATGTCTCATTTATTTTTCTGTGTCCAGCTCCTCTATCTGTTCCCTCTGTGTGTATGTCTCATTCATTCCTCTGTGTCCCCTCTAAGTGTATGTCTCATTCATTTCTCTGTGTCTCCTCCGTGTGTATGTCTCATTCATTTCTCTGTGTCTCCTCCGTGTGTATGTCTCATTCATTTCTCTGTGTCTCCTCCGTGTGTATGTCTCATTCATTTCTCTGTGTCCAGCTCCTTTATCTGCCCCCTCCGTGGGGCACTTGCAAGGCGAAGCTGCTCCACTCCGACTTCTTCTCCAGCTACAGTATCAGTGCGTGCCGCATCGACTGTGAGACGCGCTACCTGGTCGAGAACTGCAACTGCCGCACAGTCTACATGCCAGGTAGGAGGCCGAGTGGAGGCGGGACGTACGCGGCCGTCTGTCACTGCTGCGCCACCCCATTGGACGAGGCAGCAGAGGGGCTCCTAGGTGGTAGGCTGGTGCTAGCGCGCCCCGGTGCAGGCCCGGGACGTGGAGCTGGGGCTCCTCATTCAGGCCCAGTTCAGCTCTGGCTGTCTGGGCTCAGTGTGCTAATGAATCAGAATGAACTTCAGTGCATATTATTGTGCAATCTGTAATTTCTGTAACAAAATGAGATGTTTGTGGATGTCTCTCTACTGCCCCCCTCAGGTGATGCACCATACTGCGCCCCCGAGTTGTATAAGGAGTGTGCAGACCCAGCCCTGGGTAAGAAGGTCACAACATCACTAATTACAGAGGGCTATTACAAGAGAAGAGGGTGTCTGTGTGGTTGTGTGTGAGAGTCTGAGGGAATATGGAGCATAAATCTGTGGTCTGGAGAAGACTATAGCAATAACATATGATCACTTGTTTTGCATATGTATGTGTACATTTCTTAAAGCCAGCTCCTTAATAACAGACACCAGAGTAAGCAGCAATTTGACCAGTATGCCTGAAAGGCAGAGATCGAGCACTTTTGAGAGGTCAAATTTTTGCTGGTTCTTGCCAGAATTCCTGGTGGAGAGGGATAGTGAGTACTGTGCGTGTGACACTCCGTGCAACACCACGCGCTACAGCAAGGAGCTCTCCTTCGTCAAGATCCCCAGCAAAGCCTCCACCAAATACCTCGCCAAGAAATTCGGCAAGACCGAGAAGCACATCATGTGAGTGGCAAGGTTGGCTCGAGGTCACTGCGTGCTGCGGAGCTGACGTGTGGTGTGTGGTGTGACACCGAGTGTGTTGTGTGTGTGTGTGGTGTGACACCGAGTGTGTGTGTGTGTGTGTGGCGTGACACTGAGTGTGTGTGTGTGTGTGTGTGTGTATGTGTGTGTGGTGTGACTGTACATGCACTTGACTACACATGCCTACCGAGTGCTGTTCTGCTCTGCAGAGAAAATGTTCTGGTGCTGGACGTCTTCTTCGAGGCACTGAACTATGAGACCATCGAGCAGAAAAGAGCGTACGAGGTGGCCGGGCTGCTGGGTAAGGCCCCCTGCAGGCCAGGAAAGGAATCACACACTTTCATCCACATGTTTATTCTAGTGTCTGTCCAGCCATGCGCTGTTTTGTGTTTTTTATAGATTTTGGACCAGCCAACTCTGGTTCGGTTTATAACAGCTAGCTGAAGAAAAATAGGGTTCAGACAATGAAAACAAGAGAGCAGACACAGCGACTGTCACCAGCCCAGCTCCTGCGCCTGAACAGAAAGGTTTTGTAGATTTAGTGGGAGTCCTGAACAGGCAATGGAGAAGAGAGAGAAAATACACATTCAGCCAGTGATCAGCCAGTGATTAAGAGAGTTTTTCATTAAAATGGCCTGACTGTAAATCAGTAATGTGTCCTTTAGTCTGCTGTTCACCAATGTCATCACTATCATGTGTGTTTGTGTGTGTGTGTGTGCATGCGTGTGTGTATGCAGGTGATATTGGAGGACAGATGGGACTATTTATTGGAGCAAGTATTCTCACTATTTTGGAGCTCTTTGACTATCTGTACGAGGTATGAACTCTTGAACTGGTCTCCCCTGTGCAGAATGTCTCAGAATTGAAGCTCTTTTACCAGATTTGCTCTCTGTACAAAATCTGACAACCACAATTTAATTAACCAAGATACAGTAGGAAAAATGCATGCATATTTCACATAAAAATCAAACTTGTGTAATCAGGGTTATACATAAACAGCCACCCAGAAATAATCACAGTATAAACATGTGTATTTATTATTTATTTAAGTCAACATTTATTAAGGTTTCTGATGGTGTGATTGTAACAACTCAACAAAACGTTTAAAGGAAAAAGGTTGTGTTGACCTGACCCCTTTTAAAAAACATGTGCTAACTCCACCCATATAATTATATATATATATATATATATATATATATATATATATATATATATATATATATATATATATATATATATTTGGGGTGAGCATAGATTAATTTTTTTTATCTAGATTAATTTCACTGAAATCTTGAAATTAATCTAGATTACAATGGCTCATTCAGAATATGCGTGCTACCCAAGTAATGACTAAAAGTCAGTCTTTGAGATAGGGTTTCTTAATACAGAGGGTGCATTAGACCAGGGGCGCATCTCCTGTTTCCAAAATGCATCAATGACTGCTTGAGAAAGCTGTTCTACTTTAATACTTGAAGAAAAAAAACATGCTCAATAAAATGTAGGCTACTCGTGTAAAATGTAGCCTAAAATGTAGGCTACACGGTTTATTCAGTTAAACATGAAAATAGTACTGTATGCCTACATATTGTAAGAGGGCATATTCAGTCAAACATGAATTTGTAAGCCTACATTACATTAAAAGGGGTTGATAACATGTTTATTCAGCTAAACATGAGATTTGAAATGTAAGCAAACATTTAGTACATTTAACCTGTTTTCCGTGGCGTTGACTCTTCCCCTGGGCTGCATCAGTGCTTGACCCAGCGTCAGCAGCATTAGCAAACGGGTGCTTTGCGTTTAAATGGTACTTCAGATTGATAGACTCCTACAATAAAATAATTCCGCATTGCATAAGGTACAAACAACTTTAGTTTTGTCAATGTCTCCATTAGGAAGCTTCTCAAAAATGAATTTTCCATGAAGCAAACCTGGCGGCTCTGTGGCTGCATCCATATAAGCACACGTGCGATTCGTTGTGGGTGGTAATTCACAGGTTTGAAAACTCATTCTCGCCCCCTACTGTGCAATTTGGTTAGGAATACACCCAAGCTAAACTATCAAGGTGAAAGTCATCAGTTTGCTTACCTATTTTGACCCAGTTCCCAACCCAACTTTAAGAATAGATTAATATTTTAATAGATTAATAGATTACTCTATTAATAGATTAATTTAATAGATTAATATTTTTTTATATCGCCCAATAAGAGTATCACATTATCGAACGCCGTTAACGCCGATAACGGCCCACCACTACTATATATATAGGTTTGTTTGTATTATTTAAGCATATTATATATATATTCATTTTGCCACTGAGTTGGTCCAGACCCCATCAATTTGTGTTGTTTTTTCAGGGTAATAAGGCTGTTGTCATGGTGATGTACCATGATTACTGGCAAAACGCACTTATGTCGTGAGCTCAGTCAAAGCCTAACAGCCTAAGATTGATCAGCACGTAATGGTTGATGGTAAACCGAGCTTTAAATGCCTCTCCATCAGAGATCCTGAAATGAAGATCTCTTCCTCTCCCTCTCTCCCACCCTCTCTCTCTCTCTCTCTCTCTCTCTCCCTCATAAAAGGTGGTGAAATATAAGCTGTTTCGCTGCACAGACAGGAAGCAGAGCGACAGATCGGATCACAGTGTGGTACCGGGTCTGGATGATGTCAAATGTCACGTCAGCAACTTTCATTAAAGCCGCGAAGCTCACGTTGGCCTGCGGTGCGAGCCACAGCTCTCATCCTGGGACGCTCACCTGGGCCTCCGCTGCTTCTGCCGACAGACTGACACGTCTGCTGCTGTCATCACTGTACACCACTGGACCTGCCCTTTGACCCTTCCACTGATTGGTGGGATTACTTATGTGCACCAAAATGTGGAAATAGTTTAATATTTTTACTACGTTTTATCTTCCAGTCCTGCAACTTCTCAGTTTTTGTTTGCGGTTTTCCAGGCATCCCACACAGGTGGATGTGATCTGAACAGACAAGTTGGTGTCCTGAACCATTGAATGGGAAATTAGTTTTTGAAGGGAAAAAATGCTTTAGCTGTGTTTTGTATTATTATTTACTTGTTGTGTTTTGTGTTTGTAATACCAAATTCACAGCGTGAGGTGCAGGACAGACGCTTTGCAGTGTTTCCCTGAGAAGCCCTGCCCATCTAGGCCATGGGGTTTCCTTTAAGATGGAGGCTTTCAGCTCCTGTCCTAGTGGGCTGAGTGCTTGCTGCTCCGCACACATGACTTAGCTCAAAAAGCTCCTGATCTCTGACTGACCAGCTGAATCAGGGACGTTAGAGGGAGAACACAGAGGTGTGCAGGACTTTCAGAAGGAGGATGGTAAACCCCTGCTCAGTGTGTTTCTACATGGCACTGTGCCAAAACCAGCAACTTAAATAACCCTAATGCACGGTGGTGTAGTTTTAGCACTTGTTAATAGAGTTTATAAATGAAGCCTGTTTAAGAAGCAGTAATGGGACTGCACTGGCTTGGCTGTGAAGCTGCTGTTTGCTTTAGCTGCCAGTAGGGGGCAGTGCTCAACAAGCTAATCACGTGCCCCCATTGCCTTGGGCTGTTTTATGATGTCTTCACCTGTTCTGAATGTGACAGGAGGCTGAGATAACGTACCCAGTGGCTTTGCATGACAGGTCTGGCCCTAGGCAAGGGTATGACATGTTTGTCCCTGTGCGTGTTTCCCGTTGGAGTGGTGGTGTGTGTGCGTGCGTGATTGAGTGTGTGTCTGCGTGTGTGAACGTGTGTTAGGGTTTAAGTGTGCAGGGGAGCAGTCATCTCCAGCGTTGTTGTGCATGTCTGTGTGCAAGATTGGCCGTGCATGTTCGTGTGACAGTGCGTGTTCGTGTGACGGTGCGTGTACGTGTGGCAGTGTGATGACATGTTTGTGTCCATCACACAGGGCTGCTGGGTATTTATAAAAGACAGAAAGCTTGTTTCCATAGCTACTTGGAAGACCATACAAAACCACCAAACTGTATGGAATTTGCCAAACACTCACATATAGTCTAACCTCCATGGTTATGATATCTGTGCTTGTAGACATATTTTAAGCCTTTAGTTAATTGTGGTGATCTGTTTATGTGCAGTTTAGATGCAGTTGCACACAATCTATTTCCTCTGTGCCCAACAGTGATATATTTTGTGTCCATTTATTTTAAGATCCAACTGAGCAAACTAAAGGAGAGCTGGTGAACTGTGCAGTGGTGTGTGGTGGTGTGTGGTGGTGTGCGGTGGTGTGCACTTTCCCCAGAGTGATGTGTGTACTGGTTTGATGCTTTTAAAGTCGCTGTAGTGTATGTGATTGAGCTTTTTAAATAAATATATCAGGTTATGTGGTTTCTGGGCGTTTCTGTTCCTTGGCAGTTGTGTGTGTGCGTGCGTGTGTGTGTGTGTACGTGTGTGCGTGCATGTGTGTGTATGTGAGTGTAAGTGTGAGTATGAGAGTGAAAACACAGCATTTCTTCACATGATTCTTTCTGTGCCTCCTTCCTTGTCTTTGGTCAGATGTGTGACACAGGGCAGTATTGTTTCACACAGAATTACTGACCGTGTAACTTTTCCCCTGATCACAAGCTTCCTGTTGTCACGAGACAACAACATAATGGCATATTTTGGCTCAGACGGATAGTCTGGGTTTTTGCAGAGCGTCCAAGCCTCGAAATGTGGCCTTCTGGATTCAGCACTGGTGATAGAGGTATGGGGGACCGTGTACGGCAACTCCACAGTTAGGCGCACCAGAACGCATGTGGAGTTTGTGTTTCGTTTCAGGATACAAATACGTAGATGAGAGCAGTAAAACACAAGCAGTCACTGTGAAACAACAGAGACGCCACTGCAGGAGTGCCTGCTTGTAAGATCTCAGCACTTTACAAAAGGGTCACCACCACGTGTGATCTCTATCTCACTGGTTATCTAGTCATTTGTTTCTGTTTGTTTCTGGCTTGCATGCAAAACACTGCCACTGACCAACCAAAAGAGATGTGCTTTTGTGACTGTTGTGCCCAGCAGGGATGAAGATGTTGGGGTCAAATAACCACAGCCACCTGGAGCCTGGGCACCATTTGCTCTGCAGAAGGAGGTGTTCACCACCCAGCACCCCAGAACTTCCTTTTAACACTTAAGAACATTCTGGAAACACTGGGGATATAACAACAATCAGTAAAGAGAGATTCTTAAAGATATTTAGTCTGTTTTAACTGTTTAAATTGTTGATCTGTTATGCTCTCTCTCCTTGTCTTGCAGCCTCTGTTAAATTATCAAAGACGAATGACCAGACGCCTAAACTTGGACAGACACGTCTTTGTGCTGTTATTCACCCCCTCCGTGTAGCTGAATATAACTTCATTGACATGACATTTAACGGGATACATTTAACACTTGGGCCAACTGTGTGTAAAGTTCACTGTAGAAGAAATACTGTTGTATCAACAAAAATGTTTTCCTGTTCACACACTCTTAAAAACAAGCAAAACCTTGTCGGAAAATGTAAACGGACTAAAAATATATCCAATTTACCTTCCAGATGTATTCATAGTACCGGAATGGGCGGAGTCGCGTTCCCGTTTTCACGCGCAAGTGGCGGCTCGTGCGTTATATGCAGGGCGTTTCCCGTGTTTGACAACAAATCCCGCGATTGACCGATTTCACCTCTGCGGCGTCGGAGCTCCTTGAGGCGTTTAGTTGCACTGTTGGCGATGACAACTCCAAAGAAAGTCTGTGTCGTTGGCTCCGGAAACTGGTAAAACAAACTAAAACAAGTTTTTAGATCTTAGTTTGTTATTTTAAGAAAGAACTTTGTTGTTCAAGAATCACGTTGTTTACTAATGGTCATTCCAGATATTTTCCAGAGTAGAAACAGGTCAGCCTTACTAAAAGTGCAGGTGTGGTGGATCAGAACTGCATCGTGTAATTGTGTAGTCGGTGTCCGCGAGCGCGCACAGGTGTCCGTGTTATCAGTCCCGAATTCTTCACGCAAGCTCGCGCTCAAAATATGTGCAGGGACGCACAAAACTCGGTCAAGTTAGTAGCGTAGTTAGTAGTTTAACCCAGCTTGACCCAGGTGTCTCACCTTCACACACTCAGATGTCGGTACATCGAAAAGGGGAGTACTGTAATTTAGAGTAAAATGCGATTAAATATAGTCAGAAATGAAACACGTGACACTAGTGCCAGATTGCGTTTTAATCGTTTTTAAAGATTATACCTATAATATAATTTAAAAATATGTCGATTTCTAAACCAAACCCATGTTACATGTCTGTATTTTCAGTGAAGCTATCTCTTTTTCTTTAATCAAAAACAAATTAATTGCATAATAACAGCAAGAGACATTTACTGTACCTCCTGACCAAGGATGGTGATTTGGAGGTAAGCAAAGCCACCCAAAAACCCCAGAATAGATGCACCCTCCCCTGGGTGATGCACCCTCCCCTATAGGTGAAACACCCTCCGCTGGGTGATGCACTCTCTGCTGGGTGTTCACAGGTAGTTCAAGAATCATCTAAAATTTGTACCCATAGACATGGATGATCTAGAAGATCTAAGCTAACAAAGACATACAAAGAAATATTCTTTATATATATCTCTCTTTCTCCTCCCTCTCTCGCTCTCTCTCTCAGGGGTTCTGCCATTGCTAGGATAGTGGGCCTAAACGCAGGACGAAACAAAAAGTTTGAACCAAGCGTGAACATGTGGGTCTTTGAAGAGCTGGTCAATGGGCGTAAACTTACAGAAATACTTAACACTGAGCACGAAAACGTCAAATACCTGCCTGGACACAAACTGCCCGACAATGTGGTAAGAGAACACTCGGTCTGCTTAAAGAGCTCTGTGTACGGTGCCATGGTTATGGGTGTCTGGAGATAACAGGGTGTTGTTAGAATTAGTTATTTCTCTTTTTGCTAATCTCTCTCTTTCCATCTCTGTCTCTTTCCTTGTTATAATAAATTGTCACATCCTGCTGCAATATTTAATTATAATCAAGTTATAGTAATACTAACAGTAATACTTGCTACATAACTTGCGTAGTAAGTGAAAATACGGGGCGGGAAGGGGGGTGGATGAGTGTGGGGGTGTGGGGGTGTGGGGGGGGGTGTGTGGGGGCGACAGATTAAAATATTTGCACTGCTCAGCAGTAAATCCAGAGCCAATCAGGATTCTGCCAGCTGTGTGCTTATGCGCGAGCAAAACACCACAACAAGTAAGATATCAGCACTCCGCCTCTCAGCTCTGAGGGACCGCCCCCCACGAATGACAGTGCAACTAATCTGTGAAACTCTCCCTCTTTGCCCTTTCTCTCTCTCCCTCTCTCTCTTTCCCCCTTTGCCCTCTTCCCCCTCTCCCTCTCCCTCCCTCAGGTGGCAATAGCAGATCTCGTGGAGGCTGTGAGTGCAGCTGACATTTTGCTCTTTGTGATTCCCCATCAGTTCATCCACAAAGTCTGTGACATCATGCAGGGAAAGATTAAACCAAATGCTTTTGGAATGTCACTCATCAAGGTCTCTCTCTCTCTCTCTCTCTCTCTCTCTCTCTCTCTCTCACTCTCTCTCTCACTCTCTTCCTCTGTCTCCCTCCCTCTCTCTCTCTCTCTTCTTCTGTCTCCCTCCCTCTCTCTTTCTCTCTCTCTCTCTCTCTCTCTCACTCTCTTCCTCTGTCTCCCTCCCTCTCTCTCTCTCTCTCTCTCTCACTCTCTTCCTCTGTCTCCCTCCCTCTCTCTTTCTCTCTCTCTCTCTCACTCTCTTCCTCTGTCTCCCTCCCTCTCTCTTTCTCTCTCTCTCTCACTCTCTTCCTCTGTCTCTCTCTCTCTCTCTCTCTCTCTCACTCATAAAGCACACGTGTCTGTTGGTGACTCCACTCTCCACAGCTGTTGTGTGTGTGCTATATGAGTGGATAAGACTTTCACACACTCAGCAGTCTGCACACAGAAACAGGAAACGGTCACTATTTTCAAGACACGGGAGCTGCAGAGAGATGACATTCTGCATTTTCTGTGTGTGTGTGTGTGTGTGTGTGTGTGTGTGTGTGTGTGTGTGTATGTGTGTGTGTGTGTGTGTAGGGAGTGGATGAGGGTCCTGGTGGTCTGAAGCTGATCTCTGAGGTGATTGGAGAGAAGCTAGGCATTAGCGTTAGTGTGCTAATGGGTGCAAACATCGCTAATGAGGTGGCTGAAGACAAATTCTGCGAGACCACCATTGGTGAGATCAACGGGCATGAAGCCTGTTTTTCTAGTACATTATGTCTCGTGCAGTCGTGGTGTGAGCCTGGTGGTTAGGGAGCCGATCTTGTGACCGAAGGGTCGTGGGTTCGATTCCCAGCTAGGCCATGACTGAGGTACCCTTGAGCAAGGCACTTAACCCCAACTACTGCCTGGGGCTGCCCACCGCTCTGGAAACATGTGCACCACAGACCCCTCGTGATCACTAGTGTGTGTGTGTTCTCACTGTACATATGGGCAAATGCAGAGGAAATCAGAGAGTTTGTGCGTTTGTGTTTGTCAGGCTGTAGGGATAAGGATCACGGAGCCTTATTGAAAGAGCTGATGCAGACGGATCACTTCCGGGTCACTGTGGTTGAAGAAGCTGAAGTGGTTGAAATCTGTGGTGCTCTAAAGGTTTGTTGACACCTCGTTTTCTCCTTTTGCTGTAGATTAAATTAGAATTAGATTATTATAAATATGTAGCTTAAATTAGAAATTATTATCCAAGTGTGTAAAAATGTACCAGTATGTAAAAAGCAACAAGTAAATCCGGATTGGAAAAGCTCTGTGCTGCTTTATAAATGACATTCTGTGGACTGTTGTAAGCTGCCCAACAAAGGGTGCTGTGATCTGTTTATGGGCCTCCTGAAAACATGAATGTGCTTTTAAAGATCATATTTAGTTACGTAGTTGTTGTTACAGACATATTGGTGTGCTCAGGGACACCCTTGACTTTGCAGAAGATAAAATTGGCTGTGTGTTTGTGTACCTGACTGAGTGTGTGTGTGTGTGTGTGCGCCTGACTGTGTGTGTGCCTGACTGTTTGTGTGCCTGACTGTTTGTGTGTGTGTGTATGTGTGCCTGATTGTGTGTGTGTTGTCCTCTGAGACATCTGTTGGACTCCCTATGTGATCTGCTCTGTCTGACGTGTATGTGTTTATATATGTATTTATGGTTGGTGTGGAGGTTGGTGGGGAGAGGGGGGGGGGGTATGTGTTAAGTCTACCTATGTATGTATCTATGTTGATGAGGCTTTGTACTGATGGTGAAAACAAATTTCCCCTGTGGACAATAAAGACTATCTATCTATCTCTCTGTGTGTGTGTGTGTGTGTGTGTGTGTGTGTGGTGTCATGCCAGTACATGATTCTGGAGTGCTGCCTTGTTGTGACTCCCCCTTTTTGGACTTGCCTGACATGTCCTGCACCCTCTCGTTCTGGTCCTGACACGTCCCGCACCCTCTCGTTCTGGTCCTGCTGAACACATGCGTTCCTGTAAACCTGCTGTACTGTTGCGTGTGCTGATTGGTGCACATTGAGTGTCCTCCTGTGTGCAGAACATCGTTGCCGTGGGAGCAGGGTTCTGTGACGGCTTGTGTTACGGTGACAACACCAAGGCGGCGGTGATCAGGCTCGGCTTGATGGAGATGATCGCCTTCGCCCGCCTCTTCTGCTCCACCCACTCCGTTTCCCCGGCAACCTTTCTAGAAAGTTGCGGCATTGCTGACCTCATCACCACGTGCTACGGAGGGCGCAACCGTCGCGTGGCCGAAGCTTTTGCCAGGACCGGCCGGGTGAGAGAATCGTCTCCGGACATCCCGCACGCCTTGTCCCACATTCGAACCTTCACCAACACTCAAGGCTTTTCCGGACGTCAGACCCGTCTCTCCTCACAGATACTTACTAATGAATTAGTGGTATAACTGAAGTGTTTCTTTGGGTCACAGTTGTTGGTCATGGTCCTACACCTGCTACTTTCTTTGGGACGTATGTGGTGTACTGAGGTAGTCAGACTCTGTGACCGAGGCAGCGTCGACAACCAAACAGGCATCGGGTGTAGCTGTGAGACATTCACTCTGTCTCCAAGGGCAACTGCAGCATTGTAGGACAATCTGAGGATGGATGGAGGCAGAGGGAGGGGCAGGACAGAGGAACCAATCACTGTGGAGATATTTAGTCCACAGGAAATGGAGAAACATGCTTGGATGTGCTGATATGGGCCGATTACAGTCACATTGATATTAAAACTTCATTGTTATCGTGATGGAACACACTACATGTATAAATGTGTGTGTGTGTGTGTGTGTGTGTGTGTGTGTGTGTGTGTGTGTGTGTGTGTGTGTGTGTGTGTGTGTGTGTGTGTGTGTAGTCACTAAAGGAGCTAGAAGAGGAGATGCTAAACGGACAGAAGCTTCAGGGTCCAGCCACGGCCGCTGAGGTCCACATTCTCCTGAAAGACAAAGATGTGCTGGCCAAGTGAGTTTCCCCACTAACCCAGAGGGCAGCTCCTCCAGTCTCAGACGTGTCCTCCACGTCTTCAGCTGCTGCGTTAGGGGACTCCACACGTCTCAGCATTCCTGAGTGGCTCTCTGCCTTTGCCTTTGTTCAGTGTTTCAGTAAGTCTCTCTCTATGTGTGTCTCTCTCTCTCCTCTAGGTTTCCCATGTTTACTGCGGTGTATGAGATTTGTTTCCAGGGCCGACCTGTAGCAGACTTCATCAGCTGCCTACAGAACCATCCAGCACATCAGTGATGTTGATCACTCTTAAACTATCACGGGTATGAGTGTGTATGCTTTTACACAGCAGGTGAACTGTAGTAACCCAGAATTCCAGTGTCTTACTGTAACTTGCTGTGTGTGGGGAGCTGACAGTCTCTTTACAAGTGTGTGTGTATACACCTTACAGTTGGACTGTAAACCTGCCTGCTTGTTTTTATTTGATGGAACCTCAGAAGTCTTAACGTAGCAAGACGCATGTTGAGCATCTATGTTACAGTGTGGACATATCGGAATGTCATAAAGAATATTACATGAACAATATCAGATTAATATCAGGTAATAGAGAAAATAAGGAAAGCAAACACAAAGGTTCTCCCAGTGGTGACAGGCCGCTCAGCGCGGTGACCCTTACGTTGGAGGCGTGGCATCAATCTCAGTCCAGAAGGGGGCAGCAAAAACACTGGACCACGCCCTCAACCTCCTACAGGCCTCGTAGAGAGAGGAGGTCTAGGTGTATATCTGAAGAAGTTAAGCAAGTTAAGAAAATCGGAAAAAAAAAGTCATTTTAAAAAGTATGAGACTGAAACCTTGCAGAAGTATTCTGACCCGCGTCTGTAAGTTTCTGTTAGAAACATTGCGATCCTGTTGCAGATCAACATGGCCAGACGGTGACATTTCTCAAGTGTTCAAGTGTTAAGGCAGCAGATCGGTGCCCTCGTCACAGACCTTAGTGAATCTTCCTCCCATGTGGTTCCACGCACAAAGCTTCATGTTCTCTTTGAGACCTTCACGTCACTTGGGCTGTTGCCAACACAGCATTTGCGGTTAACCCAAACGGTTACATAATTATCTCAGTTCATCTTTTTGCCACATTTTTTTTTTGCAGGATCACTCGGGTGTTTTGTGTGCTAAATCCTGACAGTCTTGTTGATGGCGATGTATAACAAATGCAGACTGTACTGCCCCCTGCTGGGGAAGTCCTCCCAGTGCAGTGCTCCCAAAACTGCATTTTGGCAGTTTTTTTTTCCCACCGGTTTAGCCTTTTACCCGAGTCACCCTCACAACGGCTTAGATCGCCCTGCGTCCTAGCTCGCCCCGCGGCCTGCACGGCGCTTGGATGGATGAAGCACATTTGATTTCTTCATTATGAAATACAGTCCCTGACATAAGTTCTGTTGCTTATCCATGTTGTGGAAACAAAAGCTTATAACCTGACTTTAAATTCATCGATTGGTTTTAGAAATGACTCATATGAAAGCTGAAACCCTCCCAAATGAGATTTAATTTAACTGGGCTGGCCAGTCCTTGAGCACCTTGATCTTCTTCGCCTTAAGGAACTTTCATGTAGAGATGGATGTATGAGATGGAGCACCATCCTGCTGCAAAATTTTACCCCTTTTATGATTGGGAATGTAAGATGTAGCTAATACTTCTTGATATTTTAGGCTATTGATATTGCCTTCCACCTTGCAAATGTTTTGCACACCTCCATACTGATTGTAACCCCAGACCATGATCTTTCCACCACCAAACTTGACTGTTTCCTGGGTGAATCTTGGATCCATACGGGCTCCAGTAGGTCTCCTGCAGTATTTGCGGCGGCTGTGGTGTAATTCAACTGAAGATTCATCTGAGAAATCCACCTTCTGCCACTTTTCCAGCATCCATCCGTTTAGTAGGCTGTGGGTATTTTACCTGCCTTTAGTTTAATGCTGGCTTCTGGGCACTGATTCGACCATGGAGGCCATTTCGAGACAGAATCCTACAAACTGTTCTAGTTGACAGAGGGACTTGAGGTGACCAGGCCTGGTGGAGCTCTGCTGCAGTGGAAGAGGGACTGGCTTTGGATTTTCTAACCAACAAATGTTCCTCCCGAGCAGTTGTCTTGTGGGATCTGCCGGACCTAGGCTTGTCAAAAACATCTCCAGTCTCTTCAAATATTTTTTAAATTCTTTGTAGGGGGGCGCTAGTGAGCAAGCGATGGAGTAGGTCGCGTCGTGCAGAGCTCTTCAAACTTTTAATCATTTAAGTGATATATCGACGTAATAGTCCAGAAGTCTCTTAATTTACATCCAATTTGTATATCCAACGGAAGGGGAAGGCAAGTCATGGCCAGTAGAACCGCTAAAGGACGAGCTGCTACTATTTCTAAGTCTGGGCCTGCTAAGGCTGATGCGCCATCATCCCCCCAGGATTCGGGTGATCCAGCCGACCCTGTTCAAACACCTGGGGAGACGGTAAGCCCCTCCCAAACCATGGCCTTCAAGGACGAACTTGTGGCGGCGCTACGAGAAGATTTTGCGAGTATCTTCAAAGATGAGATTCGAGCGGTGTTTGAAAGCGAAATGTCCGCTCTTAAACAAGAGATGCAAGCGGCAAAAACTGACATTTCTAACTTTAAGACAGCGGTAAGGAAGGATGTAGCGGCGATGGAAAACACTATGGAACAGATGGAAAAGGGGCTTTCTGGGTGCTCGGATGATGTTGTGGCATTGCAGCATACAGTACAACAACTTTCAACCCAGGTGATGGCTTTGGAGAACAAATGTGAAGATTTGGAGGGTAGATCCAGACGTAACAATATCCGGATAATAGGTGTGCCGGAGAGCACGGGCAGCTGCAGCGTTGCGGCAGTCTCCGTGCTCCTGAAGGATGCCTTCCAGCTAGAAAAGGCCCCTCTACTGGATAGAGCGCACCGCACTCTACAGCCACCACCGAAGCAAGGGGCAACTCCTAGAGCTATAGTTGCGCGTCTACATTATTTTCATGACTGCTCTAATATCCTGCGCCTGGCCAGAGAGAGGAAACGTGTGACAGTGAATGACTTGACCATCTCTGTGTACCCGGACTACACGACCAAGGTAGCCCGTGCACGAGCAGCCTTCAATGGCATCAGACAGCAGCTGCGTGGCATTGAGGGGCTTCGCTTTGGCATACTTCACCCGGCAAAGCTTCGAATCACCTACAACGGAGTGGAGAAGATTTTTACTTCGCCGGATGAAGCTCAGAAGTACATCGCACAAGACATTACAAAATAACCATACGCCGTCGTGTCGTACTTTCCTAACCTAAAGGAGAGACTGTCTTTGACTGTGTTTACTTGAGCGGACGGGACCCAGCAGGACATTGTTTTACTTCTCATGAGAGGTATGAGAATAGGTCTTGGGCAAAAAATGCATAAGTAAGGTCAAAGTATGGATCTTCCTGAGGTGAGTTCATTTGTAAAGAGTATAAGGTTATAGTAAGTTTATTAATATACTGTGAAAACAAGGGATGTTATGTTTGACTTGATATTGTACGTCTAAAAGTTCATATGTTTTGGAGAGCTTAGTTTCGAGCTTAATAGTTTCCCAATATAAGCACATTGTGTGGATACAATTATAGTGGGGAGGGGGTTCAATCGGTTATTGTGGGTAAGAAGGAAGTGGGAATGAGGGATTTGAAAATGTCTCAATGTTTATTTGTATTTTTTTATATGATTTCTATTATAGTTTATCTAATATATTTTTTAGTCTCATACAATGATAGGGGGTTAATAAGGGATGTGTGTAATCTTGAATTATGGCTCAGAGTGTGAGAATAGGAGGGAAGATGGCAAGCCCAATTTCATTTGTAAGCTGGAAAGTTAAAGGCATAAATCATCCTGTAAAGCGAAAGAGAATTCTTACACATTTACATCAGTTAAAGGTGGACATTGCTTTCCTTCAGGAAACTCACTTAGATACATCTAGACATGCTCATTTATATAGTAGATGGGTGGGTGAAGTTTATCATTCAAGGTTTCAATTTAGATCAAGAGGGGTGGCAATTCTAATTAGTAAACATGTGCCTTTTGTTCCTTCCTAGATTGACAGAGATCCAAAGGGCCGATATGTCATTGTTACTGGCAAAATATATGACATGCCAGTTGTTCTGGTCAGCGTGTATGCCCCTAACTGGGATGATGCTGCATTTTTCACAAATTTATTCTCTCGATTACCAGATTTAAATGAACATCGTCTGATTATGGCTGGAGACATGAACTGTGTGTTGTCACCTAGATTGGACCGTAGTTCTGCTAGAGATATGGTAATTTCTAAATCGGCCCACACAGTTAAACTATTTCTCGATACCTATGGTGTTGCTGATGTTTGGCGTTTTCTTAATCCCATGGCTCGCAAGTATTCCTTTTATTCAGCTGTTCATAAAACATATTCACGTATTGATTATATTTTTATGGATAAGGGTCTACTCCCTCTAGTTCAGGAATGTGATTATCATCCAATTGTAATATCTGATCATGCTCCTCATAGATTGAAGCTTAATTTTCCAGCCATGAAACCAGTTTATAGACCATGGCGGCTTAACTCACTTTTACTTTCAGATAAACATTTTTTAGATTTTGTTTCCTCACAGATAGATTTTTTTCTAGAAATTAATCAAACACCTAATATGTCACCGTCAGTAGTTTGGGAAACACTTAAAGCATATTTAAGAGGTCAGATTATTTCCTATAATGCACAGTCACGGAAAATTAGGAATAACCGTATTAATGAACTGATTAGACAAATTGGCGATCATGATGATCAGTTGGCAACATTACACTCTGACGAGGGCTTTAAGGAACGTTTAGTACTTCAAAAGGAATTCAATTTGTTGACTACACAAAAAGTGGAGAATCTTTTGGTTAGAGCCCGCCATACATACTATGAACATGGTGAGAAATCAGGGAAACTTCTAGCCCACCAGCTGCGTAGGAAAGCAGCGAGACACACAATTTCAGAAGTCAGGGACGAATCCGGTGCAGTCTGTATCGATCATGCTGCAATTAACTCGCGATTTATGAGGTACTACTGTAACCTATACACGTCAGAGTCACAAAAGAATGAATGCCTAATTAAGTCATTTTTTCAAAATTTAGAGATTCCCCGTATAGATCCATTAAAAAAGGCTGAATTGGAGTCTCCATTTTCGATTAGAGAAATCGAGGAAGCCATTAGAAGTATGCAAGGGGGTAAATCGCCTGGCCCAGATGGGTATTCAGCAGATTTCTTAAAAAAATTCTCAAATCAATTGGCCCCTCTTTTAACTTCTGTATATAATGACTCTTTGTTGACTGGATTAATGCCTGAAACAATGCGACAAGCTACTATATCTCTTATTCAGAAAAAAGGTAAAAATAAACAGGAGTGTGGCTCTTATCGTCCTATTTCTCTACTTAATGTGGACAATAAAATATTTGCAAAAATGATTGCACGTCGTCTCGAACTTGTTCTCCCAACTATAATCTCACCAGATCAAACAGGTTTTGTAAAAAATCGATATTCCACCTTCAACATTAGACGATTGTATAACATAATATATAGTCCCTCTCCACCTGACAGACCAGAAGTGGTTATATCCTTAGATGCCGAGAAGGCATTTGATCGGGTGGAATGGGACTTTCTATTCTACATGCTTGAAGCATTTGGTTTTGGGCCAAGTATTATATCATGGATAAAGATTCTTTACAAACTGCCAATGGCAGCAGTCCAGACTAATAACAACATATCACCATATTTTACACTTACACGAGGGACAAGACAGGGATCACCACTGTCTCCCCTTCTTTTTGCGATAGTAATGGAACCGTTAGCCATAGCACTACGTAGTAATAAGGACATTAAAGGTATCAATAGGGCAGATGGGGAGCATAAAGTCTCACTGTACGCAGACGACATGTTGCTTTATTTGTCTGATGCGTTTACATCTCTTCCTTATGTTCTTAATCTCCTTTCTGAATTTGGCAAGATTTCTGGGTATAAAGTGAATACACAAAAAAGCGAGTTGATGCCCATAAATCTGGTAGCAAGAGAGTCCTTGCTCGTCCACACGTTGCCATTTAAAGTCTGCATGGAAAAAATCAAATACCTTGGTGTTTGGGTCACTCACAGGTTTAAAGATCTTTTCTCTGCAAATTTTCCTCCTCTATTGTCCTCTATACAGGCAGATCTTGATCGCTGGGATTTAATACCCATGTCTTTGGCAGGCAGAATAAATACAATAAAAATGAGTGTATTGCCTAAATTTCTCTATATGTTTCAGTGTATACCAGTATTCTTAACAAAAACATTTTTTATTTCCTTAGATAAAAGGTTCTCTTCTTTTATTTGGAATAAAAAGAAACCACGCATACGTAATTCTATATTACAGAGACCTTGTGAGCAGGGAGGAATGGGACTGCCGAATTTTCAATTTTACTATTGGGCAGCGAATATCAAAATGATTTCCTACTGGATGGAACAGAATGAAACATCTCTTGCATCTGATTGGCTGAATGTGGAAAGAGGTTCCTGTGAAAACACTTCATTATGTGCGTTGTTATATTCTGGCAGGCCATATTCAGAGCCTATGAAAAAGTATACCTCAAACCCAGTTGTAATTCATTCATTAAAAATTTGGAATCAATTTAGACAGTCTTTCAAAGTTAGTAAGTTCTCAATACTCGCCCCCATTGTAAAAAATCATGTTTTTTTGCCATCCCTGCTGGATAATGCATATAGTGTTTGGTTTAGGCATGGGATACGTTCATTCAAAGATATGTTCATAAATGATTCATTTGCATGTTTTGATCAGATTGTGGAGACATTCAATATTCCCAGGACGCATTTCTACAGATATTTACAGGTTCGTAGCTTTGTATCATCTAATATAAGTCAGTTCCCTTCACAACCTCCAGATACATGCCTAGATTTAGTTATCGATTGCATTCTATCCAAAAAATGCAAGATAGGGGACATATATTTTTTATTAATGACAGAGAATATGACAAATCTCGAACCTCTCAAGGATCAGTGGGAAAAAGGTCTGAATACAGAAATCACAGAAACAATTTGGTCAAGGATGATGAAGGGTATACATTCATCCTCGATATGTACGAGACATAAAGTTAAGCAGTTTAAAATATTTCATCGACTGCACTGGACCAAAGTTAAGTTGTCCCGTATTTATCCCGACACTGATACAACATGCGATCGTTGCAAGCAGAACCCACCCTAATACATATGTTGTGGGACTGCCCTAAAATTCAAGATTTTTGGCAATCAATATTTGATACGCTTTCCAACACTATTGACAAACAATTGGATTTATCGGCCCCCCTTGCTTTATTTGGTGTGGTAACACAAAATCTTATTTTAAACAATAATAAATTGAATCTTTAATCCTTTGCCACGCTAGTAGCTAGAAGACAAATTCTGGTCAAATGGAAAGACTTGAATCCCCCAACATTCGCACAGTGGATTAAGGATATGGTGTATTTTATCAATATGGAGAAGATTAGGTACACTCTTAAGGGATCAACAGATAGATTTTCATTAATTTGGCAGCCCTTTCTTATTCAAGTTGAGTCTTTGAGTTCTGTCAGTTTAATACTTCAGTAGAATGAGCAAGCCAAGTAATTGAGAAAATTGTTTAGCTATGCCTTGGTACTGTCTTCCCTCTAATGCTTATAGTAGTTTATACTGAAATATTCTGATTATACCCCCTATCAGTGATTCCAAATTTATCATTGTTTAATATGGTTTATATATTTTTATTTGTTGGTATTATTATTATTGTATGTATGTCAAAATGTGCACATATTTGCGTAGGCAGGTATGTGCGTATGTATATTATGTTATTATTTATTTACTTAACCATGATTATGATTATTATTATTTATTTAGTTATTGAGTTATATTTCCTTTTTGGTTATATTCTTTCATTGTCAGGGTCGGGAGTGGGTGGGGGAAATCTTTGTAGCAAGTGTTAAAGTTGTGATGCCACATTTAAAATTGAAAAACTAATAAATAAACTTTGTTTAAAAAAAAAAAATTCTTTGTACTTGACGCTGAGACACATTAAAGGTGCCAACAGGATGGGTGCCGCAGGATGGATTTTTGGCATGTTGTCAGAGGTCAAGTTGCAGTGCAAGTGAAGGTCTGGGGTGCTGGAGTTATTTTTATACACACCCACTAATTAACCAATCAATTAGTGAGCAATGATCAATGATCAATATTTCTGCAGTAAAGCAAATTTATTTTTGTATATTAAATCTCATTTGGGAGCTTTCATATGAGTCATTTCTAAAACCAATCGATGAATTTAAAGTCAAGTTATAAGCTTTTGTTTCCACAACATGGAGAAGCGACAGAACTTAAATCAGGGACTGTACATGTCACATTCAGAATGGCCCACTTTATTGAACACTCCAGCTCTTTCATGATTGGAGGATTCCTCTATGGAAATTAAGCCCCAGAATGCAGCATGGGTGACATGACTCGACTCGAGCACCATGACACGACGAGCTCTTCCTGTCAGGTGTCACCAGTTCAGGCTGGCGGAGGCAGAGTGCGGGTGGGCGGGCTGTTTTCTTGGTACAACTTGGGTCCTGCGATACCTGTGGATGAACGATTGGACAGCAGGACTTACATTAGCAAGTCAGGCTGTTCGGGGGCATGTCACAACCTCCATCTAATTTTTGCCAGCTGCAGGAAGCAAGATGAATTACTGCACTCCTAAAGGCCAAAGTCTCTTCTCATCACTGCTGCTTAAAATAGTCTCACCTTTTACTTGGAGTCACATACCAGCGCTGTGGTGCTTCTCCAAGCTCGGCATGGTAAGTTAAAACAAGAAGGGATTTGACTAGGCTTGGCACAAGGCACACGAGTCTTATTACATGGTGCGCTATATGTTTTTGAGCCAATGATGGTATTCCTGGCCCCGCCAGCGTGGTGTCTGCCTTTGGTTCTGTTTCACGGGGTGACTGCACAGAAACCATCGCGATGGTTAAAGCACATCCTCATTGTTGCTAAGAGATGCCACCTAACTTCTACTCCCAGTTCTCTGTGATGGGATCACGTCTGCAGCTGGTCCAGATAACCTGAAGATCATGACTGATGCCCACGTGCCACTGGACCAAAGGACCTGGAGATACGTTGTCCACCAGTGGGAGAAGGTTTCATGTTTGAGGACCGACGTCACAAATAAAAAAATTGTACAAAAAACTCAAACATTGGCACATTAACTTTTGCAAAGATAAACTTTTCAGTTGAATTTTAATTTTCTGCAAGAATGAATACGTACCAGTAGAGCTGGTATTAAAACCCTTAAAGAATGATAGATTATAGCTTTTTAAGATATTTGAAAGACACAGAGATACACAGACTATGTTTATAAATGATCCAGGATTAGTATGGTTATCTGCAATATGCACTGACCAATCTAAATGACCAAGGCATGTACACATAAACGCTCCACCCGGTTCTGGTCACTTCAGCCGTGCTGAACATGGCCTGCCCAGCAGTGCTGGAGTGTTAATAGCGGATCGCGGGGCAGCTGTCCATCAGTTCAAACACATCCTCACTGAAGTCATTGTACTGCAGACTGGAGGAAAACAAACAAACTCAGTCACACACAACTGCAGCAAAGTGTCTGCACTATACACAGCACTGCAGTGCAGAGTGGTGTGTGTGTGTGTGTGTGTGTGTGTGTGTGTGTGTGTGTGTGTGTGTGTGTGTGTGCCCTACTGATATTCAGACTTACTTGAGCTCAGTCACCATTGGATGATCTTGAATGAGTTTGACCAATCGGGGCACGGATGAATCTGTTAGGCCATTGTTCTTTAGTATGAGGGTGGTTAAGGAGTTGTTGGCGGTTATGGCTTCACAGAGCTCATCAACGCAGGTGTCTGTCAACTCCATCATCTCCAGACTGCAGAGATGTGACGAACAAGCAAACATCTGAGGTGTGTAATGTGCATTAGTGTGGGAGAGCTTGAAGTGCATGTGTGTGAATGTGTGTGTGTTGGACTCCGGGTACTGAATTCTCTGTGCATGTGTGTGTGTATTTACTCAAGATGCTGTAGCCTGCAGTGAGTGTGTTTCAGGGCGTTCCAGATGTGTTTCACTCCAGTTTCTCCTGCTGGGTTTAATCCAATGTCGAGATGTTTTAATCTAGACACCCCAGACCCCAACACACTGCCCAGTGCACTGAAGACTTCGCCTGTCAGCTCACACCGACCCATACTGGAACAAAATTAACAGCATCACACACACACACACACACACACACACACACACACACACACACACACACACACTATTACAAATACAACAGCAGTCTAAGCTTAAAGTAAGAAATTAACTAAATAAAACTGAGATAAAAGAGTAAACCGGAACAAGAGGTTCCATGTGAACAGGACGACATAAACCAGTTTTAATGCAGGACCATGGGGCATACACATCCAAATGAACAGGAGTCCGTCCTGTGGAGGTGAAATCACACATACACACACACCATAGTTTCTCCAGGGAACATGTGGGAGATCTGAGAGCATCACAGATGAGGATGCCTCCTGATTGGTGGAGCTCGTTGACGGACAGATCCAGCTCAGTTAGGCAGCAGTTATTGGACTGGAGTGCAGCTGCTAGGAAAGGGCAGCACGAGTCCTCCAGCTCGCAGTCGAACAGCCTACAGAAGAAAGACATGGGGAAGCTGGGAAATGAAGTCATCATGAAGTTATTGTGAAGTCATCATGAAGTTATTGTGAAGTCATTATGAAGTTATCGTGAAGTTATTGTGAAGTCTGGATCAGGTGCGTTCCATTAGGGTTGTAAAGAAACTCTGCAGGGTGAAAGGTCTTCAGGACCCTAGCTGGGCACCTCTGCTGTAGAGCACATGTAGGTTGTTTGTGTGCACGTGTAGTGTGCGTGTGTGTGTGCACCTCAGCGCCATCAAGCTGCAGCAGCCGGACTGGAGTGTGTGTGTGAGGAGTTCCAAGCTGTCCCCCGCCAGGACGTTCCCGCTCAGGTCCAACGTCTTCAGCGCAGAGAGCGCGCCACACATCGCTGACGCCAACGGTGCCACACACGCCCCGCTCAGAGCACAGTGGTCAAGACTGTGGAATACACACACCCATACGCACGCAGGACAGTGTCAGGATGTCCTGACAGTCCACACTCAGTGTGTGTGTGTGTGTGTGCGTGTGTGTACGAGCGTCAGAGGGAGAACCTGAGTTCCTGAAGTGCGCAGGCGGACGGTCCCAGTGCCCTGAGGAGACGGGACACGCCCTGATCCTGCAGGTCGTTTGCACTCAGATCCAGCACACGTAGCTTCGACACAGATAGTAGCTTAGATAGAGCTTCACCACATGCTGGAGTTAAAGCACATGCCCTCAACCTGCACACACACACGCACACGCACTCCGAGTTAGTTTAACAGGAGTGTTTCTATGTAACTTAACGTGTTCTGACACATTTGCATTTTGAGCAGTGGCTACATTTCCGCCACATAAAGGCCAAGACCCATGAGAGTGCGGCTAGCTGGGGGCATTTTCACGACGGGAGATCAGTAGGTGTGGTAGTGGATCAGGGCTGGTGCGGGTGGAGAAACATACCTCAGGATCTGCAGGCTGGAGGACTCCAGGGGCACACAGAGGTTCTGGACTCCTTCGTCTCCCAGGTTGGAGTAGTTCAGGTCCAACTGGGCGGCCTGCCCTTCCCTCATAGCCCGTGCGAGGCAGGTAATCACACTTACGCTTACGTGACTCTGAGCCAAACTGGGAGGTCAAAGGTCACATGATAAAGGGACAGTCTTGGGGAAACAGTGTGGGTGAAGCCAACACAAGGAAAGCCACCAATCTGCTGGTACTGCCATCCTTACCCATTCAGCACGCCATATGACAATCTTTTACATGATAGGAGTTCATTGTTAATACAATATGCACACATAACTGCAATTCAGCGACCAAGAAAACTGTGTTTTCTCTTTATCACCAAATTTTCATCACACTATACAGCAGTAAAGGCTTTAATCCTGCGTTTAACTGTGTTCTGCGTTTTAGTTTACCTCACATCCCGTACCTCAGAACTACCTCAGATCTACCTCAGAACTACCTCAGAACTACCTCAGATCTACCTCTGAACTACCTCTGATCTACCTCTGATCTACCTCTGATCTACCTCAGAACTACCTCTGATCTACCTCTGATCTACCTCTGATCTACCTCTGATCTACCTCAGAACTACCTCAAATCTACCTCACATCCCCGTACCTCAGATCTACCTCAGATCTACCTCAGAACTACCTCAGAACTACCTCACATCCCCGTACCTCAGATCTACCTCAGATCTACCTCACATCCCCGTACCTCAGATCTACCTCAGAACTACCTCAGTGTCTCTCCTCACCTGATTAATCTGGCCAGCTGAACAGCAGGTGTGAGCTTCTCCGCCTGCTCCTCCGTCAGTGAGCTCATGTACAGGTTCAGGTGCTTCATCTCCCCCACGCAGCTCACCACGAACGCCAGCGCGGCGCAGTCTGGGCCTCGCAGGCCACCGTAGCCCACCGCCCTCCACTCGCAGGACGCCAGGCTCTCACGCACCAGCGCGGGGCTGTGTGCGTGATGGAGGAGACGCAATATACGCCACTGATCTCTCTTCTCGTTACCCGGCAACACCCGTGCGGTCGCGCTCATCAGCCACACGTGGAAGTCCCACAGGCGGCCGCTGCCGAGCCGCCCCACACACGCTTCCAGAAGCTTCCGCTGGGCTGGGTCTGAAAGGCCAGCCAGAAACTCAAGGCAGAGGTCCTGACGTTCTTCCAGGGTCCCGTCCCCATTGTGCTCCGACTGGTCGATGTAGAAGGATGTTGCTAGTAAGAACTCTTGGAATACTGGTGACAGGAAGGAGAATGTGACATCAGGGGAAGTGAGGTCATCTCCAACCACGCGCAGGAAAGCAGGAAGGAGCAGGGTGCTCAGGAAGGGCTCCAGGCCGCATGTGATGAGGTCATCGCGGGTGCAGCGGGTGGTGCCGAGGGAGGCGTAGTGGTCTGCGAGTTTACCCAGACCGGAGAGGAGCTCCCTGGCCGTGTGGACGTCCATGCCGTGGTCCTGCAGGAGTGTGTGTGTGACGGCGCAGAGCAGCTCGGTCAGCGTGTTGGGCAAACACTCCTGCTGCAGCCGTCGTGCTGTGCACACGCAGCACAGCGTCCAGCAAAACGCAGGACACGCCCACAGCTCGGACACGCCCACTGCCCGCTCACAGTGATCGAGAACATCCTCTGCTCCTGTCTCGAAGAACCCCTGGAAGAAGGTTCTCCTCTGAGCACGGGAGAAGCCCAGGATGTAGGTGCACCGCACTGTTTCCAGGGGAACATGTTCTCTGGAGGTGAGCAGCAGTGATGCTCCAGGCAGCAGAGAGCCCTGCAGCAGACTGTGCAGCAGCACGCCGCCCCCTGCTGGTTGCCACGGGTCATGCACCAGCGTGTCGGAGGAAGGAGGGTCAGAGAGGAAGCTCTGGAGGTCGTCCAGCCCGTCCAACACCAGGAGCAGTTTGTGAGGTGTCTGAACAGCTAATGTCAGAGCCTCAGCTGAGAGGTGTGTGTGTGTGCTCAACAGCAGCCCCTGCAGACTGTCTTCGTGCATGCAGAGTGCCCGCACACACACACGCAGCAGGAGTGTGTAGTGTTGCAGGCAGGACCCGGCAGCCCAGTCCCAGACCAGCTTCTCCACCACCACCGTCTTTCCCATACCAGCTCCACCACACAGCACCACCCTGGGACACTCGCTGCCTGCAGCAAACGCTTTCGAAAGCAGCGTCTCCACACTCTCCCAGTCCCTGTGCTCCTCCGGGCTGGCGTCCTCCCCCAGGCTGGCGGACAGGGGTGTGTACCCCTGACCTAAAAGCACCTCCTTGGCAGTCTGCCCCCCTAAAAGAGAGCTGGTCTGTACTGAGGTCAGCACACCGTTTCTCAAGGCTTCCTTGTGCAACTTCTGAACCTCTGCCAGAAAAAGAAATGAAGGGAGTTGGTCTTGAGAAAGTCCGTTACCTCATACATGTATTTGGACATAGAGAAGACGTGTTGGGTGGAAAAAATCTAAATCTATATAAATTTGTTTTGATTTATGGCTATAACCTCTAGTACTGGTTACAATCATTCGTTTCAACCTCGCCACCTCTTTATCACACACACACACACACACGAGATAGTTAGTATTCTCTAGCCTAATGTAATGCAAACGTTTATTATTGCTTGCAAATAGAAAAGATGGCACATGGGCCTACCACGAAGAATGTTCTTGCTGTCCTCCGTGTCCATCTGTGCAGACATGATTATAAGGTGACCCGTTTAGAAATATTCACGCGCTACAGTAGTGACATGTAAGAAGCGTGCGCCTCTATCTCGTGAACTAAGACCAATAACCGCCTGACGGGACCCGGAAGTTCGTTCCTCCTTGCTGTAGTACTTTTACCTGGCCACAATCCAAATCCCTCCCAAGGGCGTGTAAGCAAACGTATTTAACCTATTCAAGAGGTTTGAATTAAATGAGCAAGGTCCTTCTGAATGTATTCACTATTAGAAAATGTCAAAACAAATGTTAATGTTTACGAGTTCGCGCGCGCCGTGTACCGAAGGTTCGTTTGTCGCCCTCTGCTGGTACAAATGCGGCTAATGCGTTTTTGTCGCAGTAATTAAAGAAACTCTTGTCAAATGTTTTTATATATCCATCCGTTTATGGCTTTAACCACAAATAGGCTTATAGTTGAAAAACCACCTTTCCTTAAACGCCGGAATTTAAAAAAGCAAATATGTGTTTAACGTGTCAGAAATCAGGCGTAGATGTTAAATACACCCCCCCCCTTTAATTGAAAGAGGTAATTATCAAAATATCTGATGTGCATTTCATAATGAATATTAAATAAATGTGTAAAGATGCAGGTTTTGTGTATCGTGGAAGACGATTTGACAGCTTAGACGCGCCCTGACTGCTAATGTCTGCTGTGCTGATAACGCGGTGAAGGAGTCCTAAAGTGAAGTCACAAACAAACATCTAATAAAAGTGGATATTAATTAAACATCAATCAAATTTAAATTAATAATTTGTGTAACCAATTAGGTAAAATATATAGGACTTAGTGAAAACAATGAAGTTCTTATTATATGTACCGTATAAAGACCATTCGACGGTTTATTTTGACCAAACCCAAATAATAGTACATGAACTTCCCTGCTGTAATTCATTAAAGCTCCACTAGAGGGCGACACACTACACAGCGGCCCCTGGTAGGACGCTGCGGTGCGACTACAGCTGCCTCGTTCTTCAGCATGTTTGACTGTGTGAGGTGTTGGCGCACTGCGTGGAATCCGGCTGAACTTCAAACTTCCGCTAACACCGCTGTAATAATGTGCTTACATATATAAACATGGCTGCGAAACTGTATTGGTCATGCGAGTTACACAGGTTGTAAAATAAGAAATAGCGTTTGGCGTTGTCGCCATACCAAGCGCTGACGAGCTTTTACAGTGCTGTTGTATCAGATGGTCTGGAAAACCTAGCCAGGTTAAACATACAAGCTTTGAAACTCCAGAATAGTTTCAAAGCCTGTGTTTACCCAAGTAAACCGCTGGTAGTTTCGGTTTTGGTTGCTGTCGCGGTTTTGATAAGGTTTAATCAGTTCTGCAATATCACACTTTCACAGCCTGCCCGGCACAACACACGTCACGGGCGGAGGCCATTTACACCGTCACCACAGACTGCTGCTGTGGCCATACGAGAGGACGCCTCATCGTGAATGAATAAACACATGTGGCAATGGGTGGCTGAAGGTTTATTTAAAAAATGTTTTCATTGTTGGAGTTACTTCAACAGATTAATAAAAAGGTCAGACAACAGCTTTTGGGGTCAAAGCAATTGATGTATTTTTATTTTAGAAAACAATACAAAAATTTGCAACAACAGTCATAAGTTTTGCTTCTAGTGAACTGTAGTCAGTCACGTGGTACAGTAAAGTGCTTCTTTATGTGGTTTCTTTCCTTGTTATTGTCCTGTGAGGGAACCCCAGAGTGGGTGGCGGATGGTCAGTTCTCGTTCTTCAGAAATCAAGAGTGCCCAACAGAAGATCCCCGAGGAACATCCCCAGGAACATCCCCAGGAACATCCCCAGCAAGCAGTAATGGATTATGCTCAAGTGTTTTCAGGTAACTGAAGTCCCTGCACGGTGAAATGGACCTTCTGTTGGACATTTCTCCCTGCGAGTACCATAGGTTGGGGTAAATGGACAGAAACACTCCTCAACTAGCCCTCAGGCAAGAGGATCACACGGTCACATTTAACATGAAAAATGGTGCTCAGAAAGCATCCAAACCCCTTTCGATCCCAGATGTAGCAGAGACTAAAAGGTCTAGTCTTTTTGAGGTCCAGCTGCTCTACAATTGCAGCCTTTTTTTCTTGAGCTCTGCGTTGGCCTCTCAAATGACTGTGCTTTAACATAAATGATAATGCCCTGGCCCAACCCGGCTCATATGTAGGAGAGAAAAGAAGAAGAAAAACAAAACTCTGGATGATATCGGACTCATTTCCAACTCAAATCAAGGCAGTCCATAACTCGTATGGGGGAAGAGTGGCCAACTTGTGCCGGGCACACGTCAGGGACATGAAGCCCAATGCCATATGTGTGTGAGCACAAATCCAGAGTTTAGTATCTCCACAATATAACCAGGGCAGGACAAGCAGACAAAATAAAAAGGCAAATGAAATACTGAAGTGAGAAGTGGTCAAAATGAGATTTTCCAAACGCGAGTGATTGCTTCACTTCAAGCGTATGACTTTTGTAGCAAGGTAGTTTCCCGAGTACATTGTGAGAAAAACTGCTTTATGTACAATTCAAGTAAGTCTTACTATAAGACATAAACCTCCACAAAAGATACAACTGTAGAAAGATCTGTAAAAAATTACAATCGGTGTCCCATTCTCAGCTAACAGGCTCTTAACACATGGACTTCTGCTCCCATGATACACTCACCCAACAGAACCACATCACCCTGTAGGCAATGTTCAGTTAACATTTAACAGGATCGTAGACTTGGGTGGGTGTTGGTTTTTGGCTTCTTATTGGTGACATTAATGCTTGAAATCAAGTACAAGCCATAGATTTTAAAGTCAGAACACAGACAGGTAGATGAAGCGCTTCCTCACACAGCCCAACGCTGCTGCCCTCACACGCCTGTGTTCAACGTCAATTGTTCATGAGGGGAAAAAAAGGAAAAAGGACGAACCAAACTAAAGCTAAAACACTGCCGAGACATATGAGACAGACACGAGACAGACACGAGACAAACAGCGAAACGCTGGCCTCGTTGAGCTCACATCCTCACTTCAAACGTTTGGTTAAAATAATAAAAGATTATAGCACTGATAACTCAACTTCTGTCTCTGCTTTCAAACTCAATTTTCTGCAGTATCAGTACGTCAGTTGAATACACCTGAACATTTGAACAGCACCTGCTTAGATACATACAATAATATAACAAAAGCTTAACAGAGCTTCAAACAACAGTGTGGCACAGTTTCCATTGGAGTTACAACCTAACAACATAGGTAAACAAAAACAAAAAAAAAAAACAAACTATTCACACATGTTCAGACAGCTACATTTCATTGGAAGACTTTTTTTTCCAATTTTTCTTTTGATTTTCCCCTTTGGAATGCTTTTCCATTTTGTCTTGCTTATCAAACAACTTTAACGGGGAATATTCCCACTCCTTTAACGAGGTTTAAGTATTCTCCTATCTGGCAATGGTTTCATAACTCTACCATCAGACTGCGGCATCAGTACTGAACTCTGCTAGTCTCGTCCCCCCACAGAGAGGGAACATTTTCAAAGCTGGACGGTCAGTAGGAGGTGGAGGCCCTGTAGTCCTGTGCTTGTGTTCACGTCATCGCACCCTCCTGGTATGTGCTTCTATACAGGACATCTGACCCATATTGTGCTGGTATGACATGACAGCCTTGATGCATTTGAAGTTAGTTGCTTTACAGAGGAAACAAATCCTCAATAGTTGATTGAAATGTGTTTTTAAATGTATTCGGATTTAACATTTAATCAGACATCTCCCGTTTGGGTGTCAAACTTCCACAATATATATACTCCTGTTTTCAAATATGCAGCCCCATGTATACAACACTCCTGAACTTCTGAGCACTTGTCAAGTGCATTCATTATTTTGGTATTGAAAGACAAGCCTGAATAGGAGATGTTGAGTTTACTGGTGTGGTGGGATTATCTGCTTCTGACAACAATCTGAAGGCTGTGAAAAGTGACAATAACTCCCCGAAGCCAGAGACCTCTGCTAAGGTCTGACCATCACCTTCAACAAAAATTGCATAAACGTGTATGAATCTACTGGTGAGGGCACCACTCACAGGTGTACACCACTCACACACATGTACAGGCAGAACACTCCTGCAGCAAAACTATTTCTTCTCATTGAGAAAAATTCACAGTGGATCCAGCTGTAACATGGAAGCAGCACAAGGGAGCAGGCAGAGCAAAGGGGGTTGTGGGTATTGTAGTCCTTTGGTGTCTGAGCTAGCTGGCTGGCTTCAAAATGCTCTGCCTTTTAAGTTGAAAGAAAATCACAAAAAAAGGTTGGAATACCCCTCCGCCTGCCCGCCCCTCCCCATGAGCAGTCCCAAACCCAGCAGCGGCCCCTTGAGGCCTGGAGGATTGAAGTGCTGGAGAAACCTGATGAGAGTATGCGACTGGGTTTGGGATGAACCCAACCCTTCCTCATCGTCATACAGGAATAATTCATCCAAAAATGCCACCAACGGCACTAGCGGCTAGCAGGGAACCTGCAAGCTCCATCACACTTGCATCTTTTATTGTTTTTTGGATGAGGTATTCCTTTTTGACAGAGGAAGGATTAGGGAGGAGGGACACTCACACGGGCGAAACAGAGACTTCAAGAACCCTCCCTCTCTTCCGTCCTGAAGAGGGTCGGGCGGGTCCCAACCACCCCCCCCCCCCTCAGTCCCCTAGGATGACGAGCGGAGCGAGGAGCTGGCTGAGCTCGGCGGCCGACACCGGCGCCCCCTTCAGGCCACTGTGCCTCTGTCTGCGCTTGGCCAGTCTGGAGTTGGAGGGAGGGGAGAGGCGCACGGAGCGAGTCCCTGCCGTCACCACCGGGGGCGCCTCCTCCTGCCACTGCTCCTCCAGGTCGTCCTGCTGTGCCAGGCGGCGGTTGACGGCGGCCGCCTGCCCGGAGAACAGCGTCAGGTCTTTGGCGCTGCTGTTCCTGTGGGGACGGACAGGCCTGCTGTGAGACTGGCTGAACTAGGCGTTTGGGTTTGTTTAGCCATGCCCTAAATGAACCCGCCAAACCCAGGATGAAGCACAAGACGGCTAGCAAGCCTGGTCATAAACCCGTAAGGACAGGTTTAATAAGTGGGAGAAGGAGACACTCACCTCTGATGCAGGATGGAGGAGCGTAGGGAGTCCGGAGCGCCCTGCAGACACCAGAACAGTTCTGTATTCAGTTTGGGTTCAGATTTTAAAGGCACCCTTTATCCTCCACCTACACAACATAAACACCCCCCCCAGACCAAAAAATGCCTCCACCTTCTGCCTAACTGCACCAGAACAATCAGGCTGGTGTAGTCAACTATGTCTGCTAAATCTTGCCCTGGCCTGCATGGTATAATGACCCCGGTTCCTCACCCCTCAATAATAATAATAATAATAGTAATAATATAATGAGGCCGGTTCCTCACTCGGTTCCTCACCCCTTGGACCCACGGGTGCTGAAGGACCTGAGCAGCACTCAGGCGGTTCTTTGCATCCCGCACCAGCAGTTTGGATACGAGGTCTTTAGCGCCGGAGGAGATGTGAGCCCACTCCTTCTCGGGGAACTCGTACTTCCCCTCCTGGATACTCTCAAACAGCGTGTTCTGGGAAGGACAGGAAGGGGCGGAGTTAAACGCTTTACTGTTTACACTGTTAGGTGATCTAATTCAACAGATCGACTCCAGTCCTGCAGGGGGCAGCAGCACTGCCCAGACCAGGGCTTCTCCCTCTCAAATACACCCCATCACAGGCGACTACGACTGTGCTAGCTCATGGCGTAGAGGTCGGGGCTGGTGGTGGAGGTCGTCGCCATGGCGAAGGTCTTACCTGGCAGGCGTGGCAGGGTTCTCCGTTCTCCCAGCCACAGTCGGTTCCACAGCGGCCCACGAACGGAGGGTACCCGCTCAGCATGATGTAGAGGATCACCCCCAGACTCCACAGGTCACAGCGCTTGTCATAGATGGAGGCCTCCTCGCTAAACGCCTCCACCACCTCCGGAGCCATGTACTCCGCTGATCCACACTGGGGGGGAGAGAGAGAGAGAGAGAGAGAGAGAGAGAGAGAGAGAGAGAGAGAGAGAGAGAGAGAGAGAGAGAGAAGAGAGAGAGAAAGAGAGAGAGAAAGAGAAAGAGAGAGAGAGAAAGAGAGAGAGAGAAAGAGAAAGAAAGAGAGAGAGAAAGAGAGAGAGAGAGAGAGAGAAAGAGAAAGAAAGAGAGAGAGAGAGAGAGAGAGAGAGAGAGAGAGAGAGAGAGAGAGAGAGAGAGATTAGTCATTAAATGTCAACAAAAACAAATGCCACCTGGGCTGTCAACAGCATCACAAGAGGAAAAAAAACCCCAGGAAGTGTCAGTTGTGTGTGGGTGAGGCGAGATGTGTGGTGACAACCAGAGCAGAGAGGGAGAGGAGTGTGTTAAAGGCATCACAGTGTTGTTGGTGTGTGTGTGTGTGTGTGTGTGTGTGTGTGTGTGTGCAGCTCTCTGTGCAGACAGCACTGTTGTGTGTGTGTTTGTGTGTCTCTACTGATGAGGTGCATGTGTCTCTGTGCAGAATGGACCAGAACATGTCGGCGTGAGGTGATCAGTCCTGGTGGTTTTGAATGTACACCTAGAGGAGAGCAGGTGGTGTGTGTCAAGCCCAGACGCCTCTGAAACGAGGACGCTGGAGGTGAGGAACAGGACCAGAACAACCTCTCCACACACTTACATAACGACACCAACCCACACGATGATGGAAATAAATACACACCCACCGCAAACAGCACACACACACACACGCACACAGAAATCACAAACTCCAAACAAACCCTTACAGGAAGAGTTCAATAGGCCATAAAAATAAAAAATAAAAGATGCCTGAAGCTGCCAGCGTTTCTGGTCCATCCACATACCACACGACGTTCTACCAGTGAACGTGTTCCACTCAGAAGAGCCGTTTCTCCACATTAAGCACCATTATGACAAATCTGGGTCACAGTTATGAAACATGGGCCTTTTCCCCCAGAAACTGCTGATCCAGGATACATTAGCACAACTGCAGACAAAAGCCCGTTAGAGTGGGGCGTCTTTATTTCTGGGTAGGGGTTACTGCAACAGAGCGTTTGGTACACCAGAGTCACAACACACACATTAAAACACAGCTCAGCAGTCTGGAGGGACGTCTGGCCAGCCTGGACGGGCCGGTTCTCCTCAGTGATGCCACATGCAGGACTTGTTTGGGGAGGCTGTTGTGACTGTGCTGTGTGTGCAGTCACTGTGTTAACGCAGGCAGCAAAGCTCTTTGTCCTAATGCAGCTGTGCCCCCCCCCTCCCCCTATATAACTTTTGCAGTGCGGGAATCCGGGAGGCGCAGACAAAGACGACACTGTTTCAGTTCGCTCCCTCGCTAGCCTGCTCCTGCTAGCCTGCTCCTGCTAGCCTGCTCCGAACCCCCGCGTTCAGGTCATTACAGCAACCCCCCCTCACGGCCCAGACACAGAGGCCCCTCCCACTGCCGCGTTAGCTGCATAGACGGTGGAATGAAGTGCGGTGAGTGGCAGAGGCAGATGGAACCGTGGAACCCGATGACTGAACAAAGGGGCCGTGTTCTACAGCGCCAGTGACCCAGGGGTGGGGGAGGGGTTAGGAGTGGGGGGGGGGGGGGCGTGTCCAACGCTCGGCTCGGGAGCGAGAACGAGAGTGGAGTTTTCACCCCAGTCAGCGCAAGAGCGTGTAGTTGTTGCATCAGGCAGCTCTGCTGCTGCAGTGAGGCGGTGAGGGGGTGGAGCTCTGGTCCCGCACGTGACCCGCAAAGACTCGCCAACAAGCCTCCGCACGGGGATTTCCTGAGCACGTGACGAGGAAGTGGCTTCTCAGCTGGTAGAGAGTCCAGCGGCCCGAATTCCCCTGTTTTCTAGAGTGTGGCTGCATTGTGGTTATAGTGGGATGTTTGTGTGTGTGTGTGTGTGTGTGTAAAGGCAACCTGAGGTGCTTCACTGCACAGGAAGCTACATGCAGACGTTTCTCGGTAATCAGAGCGGTTCCCAGAACCATCGCCAGTAGCAAGAATCGTCACCCAAAGTGCACCGACGGCAGAGTGTGGAAAACACAAATCCACAGGAGAGGGGGAGTGAGGGAGAGGAGAAGGGGAGTGAGGGAGAGGAGAGGGGGAGTGAGGGAGAGGGGGGAGTGAGGGAGAGGAGAGGGGGAGTGAGGGAGAGGGGGAGTGAGGGAGAGGAGAGGGGGAGTGAGGGAGAGGGGGAGTGAGGGAGAGGAGAGGGGGAGTGAGGGAGAGTGAGGGAGAGGAGAGGGGGAGTGAGGGAGAGGAGAGGGGGAGTGAGGGAGAGGAGAAGGGGAGTGAGGGAGAGGAGAAGGGGAGTGAGGGAGAGGAGAGGGGGAGTGAGGGAGAGGGGGAGTGAGGGAGAGGGGGAGTGAGGGAGAGGGGGAGTGAGGGAGAGGAGTAGACACTTGTCCCCGAGATACTGCATAAGCAAATCAAGCTGAGCACATGCTCCCCAGCTCAGTACAAGCTCCTCCTACCCTCCGCCCACCCTCCCTCTCAGCCAGCCAATCACAACCCAGTTGCTAGGCGCATAGACGGTTAGTGGGGGGAGGTGGTTGGGGCGGGTTCTCAACACCTTCCTGACTGCAACTCTTTACCAGAGAGGCCAAACAAAGGAAAGGGTTGAGAAGGGGGGGGGGTAAGAGTGAACGAGTGAGCGAGTGAGCGAGTGAACGAGTGAGCAGGCCAAGGGGCAGAAGGCAGAACAAACACTGCCACCGCTAAACATGCAGCCAAAAAAGGGAAAATTCTCTCCATTCCTGTTTGATCAGCAGTTCTGCTGTGGGCCTTGAGAATTACTGTGTGCACAACGTGTTCCAGGAATTCAGAGAAGTTGCTTTTCTCTCCCTTCATGTTTTGCTAAAGGGGGGAAGACAAAACACGTCCTTGTCTGAATTCCAACATGATTTCTAGAAAAGATGATCTCTGTTTCAAAACAAGCAGAACACGAGAGAAGACCAAGGAGCAGGAGTGGAGGCTGTGTGTGCCACACGGAGGTGGTGAAGGTCCAGGAGAGGCGGGACGTCCTGCAGCTGCTCACTGACCCACATGCCCACGTTTAAGGGGACACAGCCTTCATTGTAGAGAAACCCTTCCTCTGGGTGCCGTGCCAACTCGCCATCACCCAGGACAGTGGACAAAACCAGTGGACAAAACCACGACCACTGGAGAGAGTGAATACGTGCAACAACCCCCCCCCACGTGATCTTCCAGTACCACACAAGCCCCGAGTGAGCTGCAGGGGTCCATCACAGCTCAGGTTACAAGAAAATCCCCCAGCCAAACTTGCTCCAGGCCATCCACCCCCCCCCCCCCCCTTCCATCACCTGTTTTTATCTGTCTCATTTCCTTTGGAATGGGAGCGTCTCACACACACGCACACGCACGCACGCACACGCACACGCACGCACGCACACGCACACGCACACGCACACGCACACGCACACTCTCTCTCTCACTCTCACGACAGTGACTGGTATTAATGTTCTCCAAGTTAAAACATCATAACACCTTCCCCACAAACTACTCCACAAATAACTCAACACATCAGGCGTCTCCACAGATACAGCAGCAGAAACAGGACGGGGGCGGAGACACAAGCAGGACGGGGGCGGAGACACAAGCAGGACGGGGGCGGAGACACAAGCAGGACAGTGGTGGAGACAGCACCACTCTGATAACTCCAGACGGCCCAGGCAGACAGATTATGCTTCACTCTGCCTCTCCGCCTCTCCATTTCAAAAATTTCCCATCAACCCATAAATCCTGTCCTTGACCCAGCTGGTGTCCCACCTCCTGCCAATAGGAATCGCCCATCTGGCTGACACCACCCAAGCTCATCCAATAGCACGAGAGGAAGGGCCTCATGATAAAGAATGGTGCTGTAAAAATACCCAGCTTATCCGCTCCATCAGAAATAACAAAGCAGGCATGCAGGCCTAAACCGACTCATAACATCCCCATTACGTCTGGTTTACACACCAACAGCAGGACTAATGTTCCCTATGCCACACACACACACACACACACACACACACACACACACACACGCACACACACGCACACACGCACACACACACACACACGCACACACACACACTTCACCTACCGGCGTGAGAAGCTCTGGAGTAGAAATGGGGGAGCTATCACTGTTGAGCTTGATTCCACTACCCAGATCAAAGTCACAAATCTTCACAGGTGAGATCTGGAACACAACAACAGGAAGTGACCTCACAAGCCCTGCTGGTCAGGGAACAGTGGCCAAGCGTGACCGTGTGGGCCGACACCAGATGGACTGGGTGGACACCTCGTTCACCACCTCCTCAACACTGAGGCTGCACTGCACGTTAACCAAAGGAAAAGAAAGAGAAGAAGATTCCAACCACACGATAACTCACCTTGTCCTCGTGTTCACATAAGATATTTTCAGGTTTGAGGTCCCTGTGGGCCATTCCTGTAGAGAAACACAGCACACACTCTGGAGTTTAAAGGATGAAATGGGATTATGGCTAGAATACAAAAGGCAAAGAGCATCACAGCTAAAGTTTGTGTTTCCAACACAGCCTGTTGCCAAGAGCAGCTATGAATAGCTGGCCAGGCCGTCACCCAACAGCCCTCCAGGCAGAGAGTCCTGGCCTCGCCACCATTATTCCCAGAATGTAGCTGCGCATCTTTCCAGTAAATGGGTGAAACTCGACCGCACAACGTTTGGAGATCCCTGCCACAGACCCCCAGTGATCTTCCCACCCTCCCCCACCCTTCTCCTAAACAAGGAGTCCAGCTCTGGCAAAAGGCAGCGAGAAGTGAACTCTGGGAACCCTGCCGCCTGGGTCTCAGTATACCGCCAGCTGTGTGATCGCATACTGAGGGTCTCTTCTGTAAATCAGTATTACTTAACACAACATGTCTCCCATGACCACCACCACCCACACACACCTTTGTTGTGCAGAAAGTCCAGAGCGCTTGCGATGTCCTGCACCACAATGCTGGCTTCCTGTTCACTGAAGTGTCTCCTCTTGTGAATGTGAGTCAAGACGGAGCCTGAGGAACAACGCACACACACACGCACACACGCACATCATTAACACCATTAACACCACAGGTCACGTGTCCCACAACAGGTCACGTGTCCCACAACAGGTCACGTGTCCCACAACAGGTCACGTGTCCCACAACAGGTCACGTGTCCCACAACAGGTCACGTGTCCCTACACTCCACACAAGGTCAGCCATGCTGAGCATTCAAGACTTAAGCAGATTTATCAAGAATACTACTGTGCACATATTTGTGCACCACACCACCCTCATTTCCTTGTGCAAGGAAGGAAAATGGATTCTGTGGGGCCAGAAACATGCAAACATCGATAAGAAAAGCCACAGCAGGAGAAGACCGAAACCCCTCACCTCCCCTCAGCTTCTCAAAGACCAGGTAGAACTTGTCCTCCTCCTCAAAAAACTCCACAAGCTCCAGGATGTTTCTGTGAGGAGAGAGAGACCATGGTATTGGGTGACAGGTGTACAGGACGCAGACCCCACCTCCCTGCCCCGGGGGTACCACAGTGACCCGGGTCTTCAGCCTGGATCTGAAGTGTGCTGTCTAAGCACTGAGCAGCTGCCTGTCCCATCACACGACCACCATCACGGCCGCTCAGAGGCGCACGACCCCTCCACGTACTTCAGGTTTGGACATTAGCTGCTCTACCTGCCTGATCACAATGACCTTGAGCTTCTAGAGGTCTCATCACTGGTATTGTGAATCTCATCCAAGGTGACTACAGCCTTATAGTCTAGTACTAAAATCATTACAAAAATTGCCCATTATACTTCATAAGTTCAAGGACACAAGAGCCCAGTTATGTGGAGTCAGGTAAAACCCTGCGCGTTGGGACAGGTGAGGTAGCAGGTGAGGTAGCAGGTGTGTGGAGATGTTACCTGTGGCCCTGGCACTGGTACAGCATCTCCACCTCCCTGAAAACACGACTGCGGCTGTGACCTGGAACCTTCTCGATGATCTACCACAGAAGACCAGACACACACCAGGGTCAGATCAGATGGGCCAAGAGGCAGGAGCGAATACAAAATCAACACATTTGCCCTTAGAACACCCCGCCCACCGCCTTCCCAGAAGCCACCTGGATCGGCTGTCTAAGCGACTGCTGCAGACAAGCGCTCAAGAAACACCGGAACAAGGAACCTGCAGCTGGGTCCAGGTCTCCTGAGCCACGGAGACGCCAGGCGCCGTATCACTAAATATACACCAACCCATATCTCAAGCTTGAAGAGGGCCCAGTACACATTTAAAGGGAAGGGCAGGAGGGTGGATGTGAAGGGTGTTGGGGTGGAGTCTGGTCCACTTCTACTGCCCTGTGCGGGGGCAACAGCACCATAAAACCCTGTGGCAGTTTTAAAAGGTGACCGAGTCAAAGGACGGGTCTGTAAATTAAGCCAGACTTGTAAACACGATGTCCAAAATTACTGAGCATATGCAGGTCTGGTCTGTGTGTGTGTGTGTGTGTGTGTGTGTGTGTGAGAGAGAGAGTGAGAGAGAGTGAGAGTGAGAGAGAGAGCCACTGGCTAGCAGGGTTGTTTGCATTCATTCTTCCCTTTTGTGCAGTGCAGCCCCCCCCCCCCCCCCCCCCTACAACCCCCACTCCTTGTGAGGGGCGTTTAAGCCATCTGGCCTCAATCTACTGAACGCCGTCCCCACCCAGCACAGAACTTCTTTAAATAAATATGTTATAGAGGCCCATGTACTGCTAGTCTGGAATGAGGACACCACAGTCTGGACCATGATTCTTATTCAAGCGTGCACAGTGGTCGACTACATGCCCTGCACATTTTCAAGAATTGCAAAAGAATTCACCAATATACATAAATGTGATTTATCCTCCACTTACTGGACATATTATGAATAAAAAAAATCCAATGCTTAGTTACTTTATGAAAAGCTTCTTACATATGCAAAGTTCTGTGGAAAACAAAAGAGGTGAAGAGGTGAAGTATTCTGGCACACCGTGTACCGCGCACATGTGAGAACCATAACACCCACTGCATTTCACAACACACGGCTTCCTGAAAGGATGTGAAAGTGGAAAAATGGAAAAAAACAAACCCACGCTGTACGCCTCCGGCGTATAACGCTTAATCTCCAAGCCACGCCCATACCACAGAAGAAGCAGATAAAAAGTAGGCAAATATTTCAGGTCTCATACACACACACACACACACACACACTTTCTTCAGTGGTTTGTGTTTTGTTAGACATGCCAGAACAGCACACAATGTTCCCGCCAGTGGATGGCCTTCTGGCCAATGAGACTGTACGGTGGGGGAGGCAGTGACCACCTAAGAGCTCTGATTGGCTGAGAGACTAATAAGTCCAACACAAACAAGAGGGGAAGTTTCTCTGCTGAGCCAGCACTGAATGTCTGAGCAACAGCAGCACAGATTTATATCTCAACACCAATATTGTGAACATGCGAAAACAAATGTAGCACAGAGTACACAACCATGCGGGCAGTTCTGATATAAAATGACCTTTAACTGAACATCAAATACCTCCTGTTTATACCTGCTATATTATAACTATGTTATGACTGCTACATAAAGTCAGCCCAACAGTTTGCTGGAAAACACAGATAACAACTGTAGTTCTTATCTAGGCAAAGCACACCATAAAACCAGGAGGACAAATGAAAAGGACACGCTCGAATGAACAACAACCTTATATAACTGATAGCCAGCAGTCTAGGGCTTTAAAAAAGTTGCCCAATCTCAAACCATGTCAGGGAGCCCACCAACCATCTTCCTACCAAGACCATATACACAAGTGTAGGCCACACAACAGCTACAGCCTACGCTAGGCTAGCAAGCCTACAGCCCACGACGTATTGCAGGTTCCCCAGCCGGCCTAATACATGCAACCCTGACACATGGATGCTAAAAGCTAGTGGTAATTAGGGCTGAACGATTTTGGAAAATAATCTAATTGCAATTTTTTATCTATAAATTGCGATTGCGATTTTTAATCGCGATTTTTTCCCCACTGTTTTCAGGAAACTCTGCTTCGACATTTTTTATACAGCTCAGATACAGGGTTGCCAACTTTTCAAGATCATTTGGAGTGAGACTTGAACCCGGAGTGGATGGCGAACGTAATTTGTTGTACTGTTATTATATAAGTACTGTTATTATATCGCGATCGATAGATCGCCTGTGGTTGGCGCCAGAGCGAACTAGTAACTTTTTAGTCTAAGATGCTCAATGTGTGAGAGTTGGCAACCCTGCAGGTATAGCAACTTGGCTAAAATATGTGCATGAGGGCATTTGGTAGCGCATATCCAGTGTGTTTAACAAAGCCATGAAGCCGGGCTTGTTCACTAATATTAACTGGCATCATGTCTTTCACTATGAACTCCGTTACTGCCCGAGTTATTTCAGCGTGCCGCTTCGAATCATATCAATAAGGAGTTACACAAACGGTTCAGTCAGTGAACCCTGTCTGCTGGACCGGTCAAGCTATCCGCGCTTTTGCGATTCATCCGCGCTTTAAATCTAATTGCGCCTATATGCGGCGTGATTTTACGGTATTTCGCTGCTCACCGCATACTAAAGCTGTATAAGCGCAGAGAAACACTTTTGCGTATTTGAAGATGCACCACTGGTCGTTGGCATTTTAGCCTTACAAATATCATACGAGGCTTTGTGGTGTTTTTTTAATGCTGAAGAAGAATGCTTTGTAGTGTTACCTCGCGTCGTAGCGACAGTAGCAAGACTGAGCAGCATCTTTTTAAAAGCCAAAGTAATTTCACACAACTGATGTGCTGCCCCTCTTTGGTATTAGACTTTCAGTTGTGTCAGCTTCTGTCGAGCCTGAAGCCATTGTGCAACAAGTTAAAGTGCGCTGTGTTAACTTCACTTCTCCACCTCCCTGCCTCCTGCTCGGGTTTGCTCCGTTCGTCCTCGGCTCGGCTTGCTCCCAAGTCACGTGACCAGTTTAAATAGCAGCCTGTGCGATTAGAGAATCGCATTTTAAAATATCGCGAGATTATCGCAAATGCAATTAATCGTTTAGCCCTAGTGGTAATCACCACTTAAATTACGGATGATGGCTGCAACAACCAATAAGCTAGAAATCACATTCTTCCAGACGACTGAGTAGACAGATCAAACAGGAGCAGCCTTCAGCAGGAGGCGGGACAGGAGGCGGGGCTTACCTTCACTGCGTATTCCTTCTGTGTGATTTGGTTGATGCAGGTTTGGACTTTTGCATAGGCTCCCTCCCCCAGAACTTCATCCTGTAGTTTATACACATCTGAAAGGGAACAGAGCATCATTAGCACCAATCAGGCCAATCACAGGGCTGCACTAGAGTCAAGGACACCAATACAGTTGAAACACAACAGACCAAAGAACAAAGGGCCAAACGCGAGCAGACCTTCAGACACACTGCTACACCACCACACAGCTCAACCAACACACACCACCAAGCTCCACGCAGCTACACCACCACACAGCTCCACCACCACACAGCTCAACCACCACACAGCTCAACCACCACACAGCTCAACCACCACACAGCTCAACCACCACACAGCTCAACCACCACACAGCTCAACCACCACACAGCTCAACCACCACACAGCTCAACCACCACACAGCTCAACCACCACACAGCTCAACCACCACACACCACCAAGCTCCACGCAGCTCCACCCTGCTACACCATCACACAGCTCCACCCTGCTACACCATCACACAGCTCCACCCTGCTACACCACCACACAGCTCCACACGAGCTGCACTCACCTTCAAAGCGTCCTGAGAAGCTGTCCGTCGCACGGCAACGCTTTTTTTTTTTGTTGCGCTTCTTGGCGTCGGGTATGTCAATTGGCTGGCTGGATGGCATGTCTTCACGTCACAAGAGAAAACAAAAGAAGTTTAAAATCAAAACAAAGAGCATTAAGTGGCTGACATTTGGAGAGGAGCTCCAGAAGACAGAAGGAGGATACAGGCTTGGCCATACACAGCAGAGAGGCAGGCAACGGGAGAGCCAAGCTCAGTAGGTACTGGCAGGCAGCCGTGCCAAGAGTTTAGCCCACACCACAGCGTGAACTCCATACACTTCCCAAAAGCACACCGTGTATGTGTCAGTGGTTTTGGAAACAGGTCATTATACTCAAAGCAAAACACCTCAGCTTGAGCAGCGGTGCAATGTGTAAACATAAGACTAATTCAAGAAAATAAGGATTCAGCTTGAAGCATTTTCTACAACAAGCAATGTGACGCATGAGACTATTCTCACCGGGACGGGTGGAACAATCAAAACTGAAGGCAGTTTCCAGAAGGTGGGATCCAGTATTGGAGAAATTATCCGATTCAAAAGGATTTTGGCCCTGGAAAAAAAGTCAAAATCAGTACAACTTGGTCAAATTCCAAGCAAGGCCAGTGTACAAGGATTCAACAGTTTAATATTCACCACGGACGTAATTTGGGGGGGGGGGGGGGGGGGACATGTTTTTTTTTCAATTTTTCAAAAGCCGGTTGTGGTCCCCCCCAGTTTTTACGGTTAAAACCAAATATTTAAATAGCGACGAATCCATGTCCCCCCCACTTCTGAAATCAAAATTACGTCCATGATATTCACAGTAACATCCAGCAACATTCACGCGCAAAGCTACATCCTTCTGGTATTATTTGTGTGTGTTGCACCAGTATTCACAACTATCCATCCACATGCGAAGCAGTGCAATGTAATAACTGATGAATAAACACTGTAATAAACCCAATAGAGGTCACCCAGCCCAGCTCAGGCCCCTCCACGGGCCAACGCACCTTGAACGAGCGGTGGAATCCGGTTACCGGGCCGATCTTGTTTTGCACCATTTTGCTCCGATTCGGTGATTTTCCGGTGGGTCGGTGGTGGTGGGTCGGTGGTGGTGGCAGCGTCGGTGATTTGTTCACGCAGCTGTTCCGATGTCTGGCGACTGTGGCGCTCTGGACGGGCAACCTGTTCAAACGCGATGTGTTTTCGGTGAGCACGAAGCCTCGCGGTGTGGATGTAAATAGATGCACCATAAAACGCTCCTCACAAGAGTTCAGATCTCAAACCCGCATATAACAGTCTTAATTTACACTTAATTTACGAGCACTGGATTAGTCGCCATGTAGCAACATGCCAGCCGAGCCGAACCAAGAATAGACGCAGCTGTGAGGATTCACCAACGTTAGCTTTACCCACCCAAACAAACCAGACAACGACCCGAATACCTCAAATATACAATAAAATAAAACCTTGATGTGTGTAAAAAAAACAACCCAAGAACACTATTTTAACGTTAAAATCTTAGCTAGCCAAGCTAACGTAAGGGAACGGATTTGAGCAACGATTAGCTAGATAGGCTAACGTTACTTTATGTTATATTAGCCCATTGACGCTAGTTTATGTTATATAATTGTGGTTTTGTTTAAACGGATTTCTGGTTATTGGTACCTTAATTTTGAATATCTGTCATCTGGCTTGTTTGCTGCACCGAACAGTTAACTGGGAATCTTGTAGCTTCAGTAAAATTCAAAGAACTCAAAAATTCGAATTCAAAATTCACTCGCTCAGTGCCGTAGGCGAGCCAGACTGCAGAGCGAATACACTTCACCAAAGATATTTACATGAATATACCCATAACCAGAAATACATGTAAACAAAACCAGTTAGCCAATATAATGTAAAATAACGTTCGGTTATCTACCTAATTACTGTTCAAATACGCTACCTTGTGTTTCCTCAGCTAGCTACACCACAACCACAAACAAAAATCCCAGTGTTTACTCGACTTTTACGATCGTGTTCACTCATATTTGATTTGTGCACCTTCTCAAATACGCAAAGGACTTGTCCAGACAGCCCAGCTCCCTACACGTCCTGCCCCTTACAGCGAGCTCTGAGCTCGCCTTGCAGCGACTTTAACCGAACGTCGCTGTTCTCTTGACTTCGTTTCTCGCTACCAACACGATAAACAGCAAACATGTGTCCTTACCCCGTTATTTACTGGTGAAGCTCCAGTCTGGACGCCGTTGCGCGACCCTTTCTGCCTGGGCAGCAGCAGATGGTGGCCGTGGGCTGCTGGTCCTAATGTGTGTGGAAGGTACACAGAGCCACACCATCCAGCCTTTTTATAACCTCACGTCGTTCTTCAGATGGACCAGCCCCTTTCACAGCTGACACATCCCATCTGCTGAGAGAGAGAGAGAGAGAGAGAGAGAGAGAGAGAGAGAATGAGAGAGTCACATGGGATGGTGACGTGTTGTGTTTAGGGTGGATTTCAAATGCTTTGTTCGCTTTCTAGAAAGATCACGAATATGACCGAGACATATCACTTATAAATGTGATGGAAGATCAAATGTTGAAATGTTATAAAATAAGAATGTTATAAAATAATCTTAAACCAAGCCAAGTTTAATATACTGGCGATGCGCGCTCCATTAAAGGCGGTATGCAGGCTGATGCAAGTTTCTGCAACATGGTAACCTGTCACCTAACCGCTTAATGACTAAGCATGTATAACCCCTTAAGTGAGGCATGAATATATAAATAATATAACATTATCTTACACACTGCTAATTATTACTTCAAGTATGGAAATGATGGTGTATGGTGATCTTTAGGCTCCAGAATAAAACCCACATCATGATGTCAAAGGGTTTGTCTGCAGAGACAAGGATATTATATGACTTACTAAGGAATTCTACATGTATTTACCATTTTCAGAATGTTTCTTACTGAGGATCAGTATAATAAAACAAATTCTGAGATTAATATTTGTTATTACAAATAAGACAAACATGAGGAATTAAACATTAGCATATTCTAATACTTCAGGAACTTGATGGGTAATAGAGTGCTCTAATGTATCATAAATAAATGCAAACAGCCTGTATGTGTGCGATATCAGAGCGGTGACATGAAGATGAAAACACATTTAGAGTGTTAAAGTTGCTCATATTCATTTTCAATCTTTATAGCTGTACATAAATCTAGGGACGGCAGGGATTCTAGGAGCCTGTGAGACAGGCGTGTTTCACAGACGCCTAACTCTGACTCAGGACAAACATCTCAACAAGCAGCACGAGTCTCTCATAGTGGTGTTTATTAAATACCTCAATGTCATGATGATTCCTTTAAAATACCTATTCCAAGAAACAGAAAGAACATGGTATCTTTCTCTGGCTAAAAACTATCTTGAGCTTATATTTGGGTCTTATTTACTATTATTTTTTACTTTGTGTAGGATTGACCAACTTGTTCCATTAGTGTTCTTAGACTGGATATGTATCCTAAGGCAGTAAGAATATTAATCAGAGAATATGAAAAGTTCTCGTGACACATATGCTGTGTGACATGAACTAAGTTAAATATTCTCTTTATTTACAGAAGGTTTAAGATGACTCCCCCCCCCCCCCCCCCCCCACACACACACACCAAGCCATCCATCAAATCCTGCTTCATCCCTCATTTACCGTGAAAGGTCTCATGATAAAGAGGAACGTCTTGTGACTCTCTATATAGACCACCCTCCCTTCCTCCCCCTCGTCATCTCTCTATTTTCCTCCCTGTCTCTCTCTCTCTCTCTCTCTCTCTCTCTCTCTCTCTCTCTCTGACTTCAATATTTTGGCCTAGTGGCACCGAAGCAAACAGAAGCAAACATTGCGCAATATGCAACTCGCTACTAAGGGAAGGGGAACTGCGTGACGCAATCCTCAGTGGTGTTGACAACATGCAGCGCTGTGTGTCCAGGAGGGGAGGTTACTCGCACACCGGCCCTCACGGGCCTTTGTAAAAGGGCCCACACAGCATTCCTGCTTCAGAGCACACGGGAATGTGCTTCTGGGATCAATAACAGCACTCCTCTGATTGGCTGGGCTAAGTGGGCGTGTTTAAACACACGTAGACTTCATACACATTTGTTGTTCTGTATATTATGTTCATTCTGTGTATTCTGTATATTCAGCCATATATCTTCTGTCACCCATCTCACACGCGTGTGTTGGGAGGAGCACACACATGTGACTGCTGATCTTCAGTAAAAGGCTGTGTGCTCTACAGGAGGGTCCAGACGTGTAGCATTCATAAACATGTATGTGCAGGTGAATTCACAAAACAGGCTCCTGGTGTTTTTGTTTACCTGGCTCAGGTGTGCTGCGGCTGGAAAGGTTCCTTCAAGGGTGAGAAAACAAACTACTGTAGATCTAGGATGATAATATTTTTACAAAGTATTACAAATTTTATTGGTGTTTTTAAAATAAGTAAAATACACTATGTGTATGTGCGAATGCGTGTGTGTGTGTGTGTGTGTGTGAGAGAGAGAGAGAGAGAGAGAGAGAGCGCAGCGGTGTGTGATCAGAAGTAAATCAGAACATATGCTCAAGTCACCACCCATATTCTGTTACATCAAGGCTGTGTAGATTTTCCAAGGAGTCAGCTACTATACACAAACCGTCAAGATCTCTCACCCCAACCCACCACCTCCTTCCCTTCAGCTCGAGAGCCTCAAGTCTTCCTCGCGTGTCCTTCTGGAGAAACATGATCCGCTCTATATGCAAATGGATGCCCTGCTAAAAAAATGTCACCAGAAAGGGCGACTCACGTGCCTTAACTGCTGCAGTTTCTGCACGAGCCACATGAAAACGTGTTTCAGCAACCCGTGTGCACGCTAGTATGAGGTTTGTTGTGCACTGTTATCCGTGAATGAGATTAAATCAAACCACCTGAGGAGTGTGGCATGAAGACTACTGACGTCAACTTACCGTCGCATTGCCACAGTGTTATTAAATAGCCTATGTATTAATGTAAAACACAAAATTTACCAAAATATAGAAAAGAGCTTTTGTTCCTCGACGGGAGGAATTTTATCCAGCCAGTTCCTCAAGTGAACCACCTGTTTCTCAGCCCATGTTACATAATCGCGTTTCCTTCGCTGCCATTCACAATCCTGTTTAAACTGGTACCTAAACGTCATTAATCAAGTCACCAAAAGTGCAGTCACACATGACGCTGCTTATAGTCACAGCAACAATGCTGACACATTTTGTTAAACATTAAAGTGTACATACACAAATGTTTAGCTTTACGAGACGAAATCTAATGGGAGGAGAAACAAAAACTCCACCCAACAATATCCCAAAAGTCTATTCTGTTCACATACAGTCAAAACCAAATAAAATAAATCAATCAATAAATAGTAGATTTAGATTAGCTTAGTGTTCTAAAAAAGTCCCAGATTGCACCAAAGCTTTTACGTTTATTCATTTGTTTGATCATGAATGACTGATAAAGAACACGAACTAGGTGATTATGCTGTAAAATTATCGGTGTTGTCAAAACATTTCTGACGCAACTCCTGACCGCACTGAACCGCTTTATCCGCACTGAACCACTTTAACTGCGCCGAATCTCTCAAAACGGCATGTTGCGTCATCGCTCCGCCCACTGACGTGTTGTTTCCGTTCTTCTCGAATTCTCTGGCACATTCCAGAAAAAAAGACACTCAACAAACCGCAGACGGACTGCAGAGATTTAGCGCCGCTCGTGTCTCCGTCCACATCGCGCACGTACCACACGCCCAAGAGGCGTCCGGGGCATTTGAAGGACACGGACAAGCCGAGCAGTGTCAAAGTAAATTGAAAACGTTTTTAGAAGAGACTGCGCGAATGGACCTGAAACTACACTGGGGCTGCGATAAAAAAAAAAAAAACATTATTTATATAAACTCTGTTTACACTCCATAATAAATCAGATGCACCAGATTTCTTTTTTGCTATTCTGAAATATTTGGGTTATTTACACTGAGTAGTGTGAACAGGAATGACTGGGGGACGCATGTCCACCCTCGTCCCCTCTCAAAACTGCCCCCGTGGTAGCGACTCTGTTCCAGGTTGTTGGGAGCGTTCAGCCTAAATGTTTCTTCTCCCTGTTGTTGGAGCCAGCTAGGATATGCAGCGATTTGCGTCTAACACCATCTCACCTCTTTTTGTATTTTTAATCGCTTTGCAATCTACTGTGCACTGATCGCTTCGGATGAGGACGTTTGTGTAATTGCTGCGTTTCCCATACTGTGTTGAAACAAGTCTACGGTATTTACATGCATGCCATTGAGGTCTCTGATCCGCGTTTGGATACACGCGCATCGACAGCTCGAGGAACTTTCTGGAAATTTCAGCAGTTGCCAGAGACCCTGCAAGCCGTGGGCATAACTGCACATGCGCGTATTGTGGCTAATTAACAGCCTTCTGTAGTTCACGACTTCACCGTTTCATAACGGCAATCTGACTGAGATGATGTCAGATGCTTCATTTGACATACCGTCCCTTAGTCTTCGTTTTTGATGCTCCCTATTCCATCCCTTTTGCCAAAGGCAAAATTATAAAGAACATTTCAAAGTCATTTATAACCTTAATTTGACACATGTAGGGCAAACATAATAATAGGCCATTGTGCAAATCATCACCGTTGCATAACCGTCATAAACTGTCTATAATCTGTTTAATCGATTTTACGCATGCTTCTGGCGCCATCTAGTGGACAATGTCATGCTATACCCACACGAACACTCGCGCGCACACAGCTTTAATTGCAGTGTACAGCAGTAAAATATGTGGAGGTAATAAAGCGCCTCCTTTCATTGATGCCTACAGACAAGTTAAGTGAAACCTCACTAAGCGTTTTTGAACTATAATAACCTAGTGTAATTAGAAACACACATACGTTTTATTAGACACATCCTGCTTTTGTTGGTGTACAGTTAGGTCCTTTCTTATGTACACACTGGCACGAGAATGCTCCCCCACCCAGTCCCTATACCGTTAACAGCAGAGAACGGTCAGGTGAGAAGCTGACCTGTGGTGACCGGGATGGAGGGTAACAGACATGGCAAAAGTCGGGCAAGCCTGGATCTGCCAATCTGCAAAAATGCACTTTGAAAATGATCCATGTAGCTAGACTGACATTTGTGGAGTGGATGACGTTTGTTTCAGTGAGATCCTCTTGCATCTTGACTAACCTCAGTGTACGTGTTCTGTGCACATTTGCCTGGAATTAACGTACTGCAAATCATATCCAACAACAGAACTGTAAACTACATCACAATCTCGCAAAATAGTTTATACTGTTACAACAAAAGCTGCCATTGACAACCAGAATAATTGGAATTAAAAAGTAATAATTTCTATCAATACATTTAATGTCCCAAATACATACATAAATATTCACAAATATAATCTGTATGCTTCAGAGAGTAAAAACAGCAAAAAAAAAGCTCAGGAATGATCAAGTTTAGAATCAATTTGTGAAGAAAAAAAAGAAAACAGCTAATACTGATTCCTAAGAACATTCACCTACACATCAGAGCGCAGAGGAAATGTAACATGTATCTTGCTATAGAATATTACAGTACTTTAAAAGTGTATAAAAATAGAGTCTTTGGAGACTTTGGTTTGAATTTTTTTTGTTTTTTTTTTCTTTTCTTCTTCCCCTCAAATAACTGTTCCGTTGGTCTAGCTGATCCATGTGGTGGTTTTCTCCCTTTCAGTGACATATCCGTGACGTCATCTCTTTCTGTTTGGACAGTAAAATAGGGAGCGGTTCAGTTTCTCCAGCATCATGTGCCAGTGTCAAACACATGCACATCAAACAAAACAGCTACAGTACACAGCTAAACACACCTGACCATGCAAACATACTTTCTCCTTTCACATCCTCCGTCCATTATGGTTGGTTTCTGTTTGTGAGACAGACAGGCTCCGCCGCAGGTGGCCGTGACCACCACCGCGAGCTCTGTGCAACACCTCACAAACACACGGCCGACTGGATGGGGATCAGTAACAGGATCTGATGGTGTCACCTGATCCTACAGATTGGGTTCTATGGCCACAGGGCTACAGGAGCGAGATACCTGCTCACCCGCTAGAGAATTGGCAGCAAGACGGAGCGAGACGCACACTTGGCGGAGAGTGACGCGTGTGGTCACTCTCCAAAGCATGGGTATAGGCCGAGTGAGAGGACGGGTAAAGGCGTGGGTGGGGTGTGGGTGGGTGTCCAGCTGTGTGCGCTGCAGGTTTCTCATTAAGGTCAGGTGAGGAACAGGTGGAGTGGAAATTCTGTGCACTGTCATTGTGACATCATTCCTAATTAGAACATGCTGCTCCACAGTGGATTGGTCAGATGCCTCCCTGCCCCTCCCTGGTAACCTTCCCTGTAGATACGTCCTTTGCATATTTAAATAGGAATGTACAAATGCAGACAAAACAGAGGTGATGTGATGCAGTCACTCGACCCGTCTTCCCAACACACACACACACACACACACACACACACACACACACACACACACACACACACACACACACACTCACCAGTGGTTCCAGCTCCTTGTGGTCTATAAGGTTGAATTCATTAATGAAGTAGTAGAAGTGCTTGTAGCAGGTGTTGACATGGGCTTCAGCTCCCATCTGACTGACACGGTCAAAATGGTGAATGTACACATGAACAAACACTCGAAAGAGGCGTGATAGGATCTTCTTGGCGACCTGGATGAAGGTCTTAGGGAAGGGAGTACCTGCCGAAAAATGACCAGACATGGTGAGGTGTGGTGAGACATGGTGAGGTGTGGTGAGACATGGTGAGGTGTGGTGAGACATGGTGAGGTGTGGTGAGACATGGTGAGGTGTGGTGAGACATGGTGAGGTGTGGCCTCTCACTCTTCACAGCACAAGGTCTGAAGTTAAGCGGTGAATTAAGGTGTGAGAGGAAACATTACTGCAGTAACTAAACTAGCAACAAAATCAAGTGTGTTTTTCACAGTGGCATCTGGGTCAGACGTATTGTAGATCTGTGCAGCTATTTTCTTAATGTATATAACTGCTATTGGCCGACAGTAGCAAATCTACATGTAATGAGGGTTTAATAAATGCATGTTCCTTAAACTGAAGCTGCATGCTAAATATCAGCGAGTCTGATGCTAACCTGATCAAGTTCAGTGAGTGGTTCTATGCCAACATGCTAAACTTCATCGAGTTATTCCATGCTAACCTGATACATTTCAGTGAGTATCTATGTCACCACTATAAACTTCAGCAAGTTCTTCTATGCTAAGCTGCTAAACCTCAATGTGTTCCGTCCTAACATTGTGTGTGTCTAGCAGTCACACAGTGTTTATGGCCCTACTAGAGCTGTGCAAACGCAGCACCTAGACCCTAACTAACATGCACGTCGGTGAACACACACAACACTCTGGTGGTTAAATGTGGTTAATGTCCCTGACGACATCATTAGACTTCCTGTCAGCAATTGCACCAAACAGAGCAGCTCATCTGAGACACACCATGACACACACAATCTATTCAAAGAACAAGGTGAATATTTCCACTGCTCCTGATCTCAGACCGCAGCGCAGACATGGGCAATAAAGTCCAGGTCACAACACACTAAGAAACAAACATACAGGTTTAATCAGTGTCTTTCATGTGTTTGTGTGATTTCTCCATAGCAAACTGATGAAGATTCGTAAAAGTTGGCGATCTGCGGGGGGTAAGGCAAGGAAAGATCCATGCGCAGGTATTTATATCGCAGAGAGCGAAGGGCGACGGCTGGAGGAGTGTGAGGGTCGAGAGATGCCATGAGGTGGTTGAGGGGCAGGCCGGAAAATGGCCACACACACGGTTACATACATATACCAAACATGGTTAGGATTTTAAGATTCAACACACGTGAATGTTTTATTAATCAGGATCCTTCTCACTTGTGAAACAATTCTTTAAAAATGGCCAATTATTTTTTTACGCCAGTGTTTCTGAATAATATATGAACTGTTTTTGTGTGGAGCTGTAATAGCTAAATAAATCACATCAATACATTGATAAAAAGGTAAAATGACTTCCTTTACTGTTTTAGGTCAAGCTTATGAAAGAACTTGTGTTCTAGAGGCATGAAGGATGATAAAACTGCAGAAGTGACTGAACTATACAGAGAAACCTTGTGCTACGGAAAAACAAAGGGGCCACACATTTATATCTCTCTTAAGATAGCTTTGTGCAGTGTGAAAAAAATCACAATGGCACAGATAAAAATATGTAAATTCCCTGTTTGTTCAATAAGAGTGAGAAGGTGCTGCCCTGGTTCTGACCGCGTAAGCCAGCTCAACAGGTCTGAACGTCAACACAAGTGTCTGACCCGAGTCCTTACCGACGTTAGTGGGGAAGATCTGTTCGTTGTTGATCTGCACCTCGATCCAGTCCATCAGCAGGCTCATGTATTTGGGTGCCGGGAGCGCAGTGGGCCGCCGGTACCTCTGCTCGTCCTGCCAGCGGTACTCGTACTTGGGCCCACCAGACATGACGGGGCACGTCTGGTCCGTGCAGGAGTCGCTGATGGTGCCGTAGATGAGGTTGATGCGGTTGAAGAAGTCGACCACGTGCACGGCCACCCAGTCGTTGAGGTCCTCGCCGTGGGGCAGCTGGACCGCCAGTTTCAGGTCCAGCCCGGCATTCAGGGATGCCTGCGCCTTCTTGTGCAGCTCAAAGCGCTGCGTGCCGGGCTCGAACTTGCGCTTGGGCCGGAACGTCCTGTCTTTATTGAAGACCTGTTTCAGGGCCATGGACATGACCAGACCGGCTGGGTTTAGGACAGCAACAAAAGGAGTTGGGGAGGGGGAGAGGGGGAGCAAAACAGCAATACAGACGCTGTTGCTAAGGACCTTCTGAGGGCAAGAGAGGGAGAGAGGGAGGAAGAGAGAGAGAGAGAGAGAGAGAGAGAGAGATTATATTTGGTCTTTCTATTCTCTTGTCCATTTAGCAATAATAAGACTAGAAGCAGGCGAGAAGCAGAACAGGGTTTCTTTGTGTGTGTGTGTGTCCCATTACTGAAATAGACACCTAATATACTAATTGACATTTTAACTGTTGGGTTCCTAGACTCGTTTCACGGGTGTCATACTGTCTATTGTATTAGTGACATGTTTATAGAAGTGGAAAATCCAACCTCTGCGAACAATGAGACGCAGTAAAACAGCTTTCTTTTGTGAAAACAAATGTCTGGTGGCACCTGAGGACCATGAGATAGGCCAAGAAACAGGACGTCAACAAAAACCGAACAAACTGAACGTGTTAAAAGGCCGAACTACCACAAGGCGTTAAAAGACCCGTGGAGTCGTATAAATCTAGATAATTCTCCGAATACCCGACCATGGTAAACTTCGTAAACGATACAGCAGCGTCTCGGGAATGTGAGGGGAATTTATTGCCCCGGGCTAAGTGACTTCCTGTTAGGCACCATAGGTGGTGCGTAGCCCCATGGGAGCACAACCCATCCATCTGTAATTGCGCTAAAGTGTAGCGCACACAGCAACTAGGCAGAAAGAAGGATAACTTATTTACACTGAAAATCAATCGTATCCATTTCAGCAACAGGCTGCTGTAGCCCAGGGCGCCATGGACCGTGTAAGCGAAACAAACTCTTGAGCTCGCGGCTGGCTTTCGTGACGACAACCAAACCGCGAAGACGAGAAGAAAATTACTTTAAAAAAATCTAAACTGCACTTTTTACAAAACGCTACAATTTTCTCAGAAACAAGCGACACTCTTGCCGTTTTCGTCTACTGCACGTTGCCTGTGGAACTTGAAATAAACTTACCGACGAGCCCGGATACTTTCTTGTTCCGCTTTGATGTGAACCGCCTTTTTGTAACGACGCGTAAAGCACCGCATTAACCGACTATATGGAGATAGTTTCACGCTTAAAACTACATTATGCTTGAGCCCAAATTCCAATTGCGTAATTATGAGCACGGCTGCTACTCTGTAATAATTATTATCGTTAGTCTACTGAGGAAAGTGGAGAGAAACCCCTCCCTGCTGAACACGGGCCGCTTCCTCTCGCCACACGTCGCCACACCCAGGTCTGCTCGCTCAGGAAACTTCAGACTTATCTTAGATATCGAAAGCTTCACGCCAAAGAGACTGGGGACAAACAGATGTTCAGGCGTGGGGAATAACGCTAAATGACTTTATCAAGCAAAACAGAAAAAAATTAAACGGATGTTTTTCACATACGTTTCCATATCGTCTTTGTAGCGGTTACCTGCAGTCACCTGCGTGTGTTCAAAGCTTTTTGGTGCGTTGAAACGCTTCACACAAGTTGTACTTATTGACTTTGCACGGTTTATTAAATGTGTAAATGAATAAATGAACAGCACACATTCACATAGAAGCAGTAGGCTACAACAGTCGACCTGAAAATACGTTATTGAGCTGTTGATTTCCACTGTCTCATCATTCTGATAAACGTTTTTGAATGGAAGAGGGAGGTCTTCTCCCGTCTGCCAAACATCAGACTCAAAAGAGCTTCCAGAAGTTCATAAGAATAGCACTCTCACTGTACAGCTACGGTAAACATGACACACAAAACACAAAGCAAATGCAAGAGAAAATGAACTCACTTCTCATTAAACATCATTATGTCATCATCATTAAAGAGAACGTGATAGAAATATGTAGGGGATAAAATATACATTGATAAAGAAGCAAAAAAAAAAACAGGAAGTGGGAAGTGATTTTAGTTTTTGCTGTGAATGTCTCTACCCATCGGCCCCTGCTGCAGTCCTAGTCATGGTAGATCTGTTTTGTGTGTTTGTGTTTCACCTTCAGTATCACACACACATATGTGGGTGTGGCTACCTCTGCCTTCACGAACTGCGTGTCGGCCATGTTATAGCAGACTATAAAACTGTGAAGACACTGAGTTACGGGGCGCTGTGGTGTCAGAGTGAGCCCAGCTCTTGCTAGGCGGCGGGTTTCTCCTGCTGTTCCTTTGGGTCAGTGGAGGCCTTCTTAGAGATGGAGTAATAGTAGGTTCTCATTTTCTCCTCCACTTGCACAAAGCTAGGCCTCTCTTCGTACCTGTAGAACAGAGAAATAACACAGTTCTTTCATATTGCTCTCAGTGGGGTATACAAACCAGCTGACACCTTGGATAGCATTTACAGAAGCTCTGCAGAACTGGTGTTTCAGCAGTGCTATAAAGGATTACAACCAAACCAAAACATACAGAGGCGTTGTTTGGTCAGTCTGCTGACCTCTGAGCTAACACTAGCCCAGGGGCAGTTTCAACATTTCCTCACTCGGTTTTGAGGGGTCATTGAGCGTGTATAGTGTGGCACTTCTGTGTAATTCATTAGTCATTGGAGTGAAGTTCACGCACTTGTAGATCCAGCATTCTTTCATCAGCTCGTACATCGGATCCGGGCAACCGGCAGGATTATCCATGCGACTCCCGGACTGTATAAAGCTGATCACCTCGGGACCCTTCATTTTCTGTACAGTGCAAAGCAAGTGTAGGGTGGAACGTCAACAAACAGGCAGATGTCTGGAAGTCACGTTTTTGTTTGTCAAGGGTGACTGTCGTTTGTGGCTTGGGAAATGACAGAGTGAGTTGCTCCGTGGGGATGTGCAGCTGTACCTTGTACGGTTTCCCCCCATATGAGAAGGCCTCCCACATGGTGATCCCAAAACTCCACACATCACCTTTGCTGGAAAACTTGTGGAAGTTGATGCATTCTGGGGCGTACCACTTCAGTGGCCATTTTCCTAATGTGCGTGCCTAAACATACAACACACACACACACACACACACACACACACACACACACACACACACACACACACACACACACAACGGTGGTCTTTAATTTTGTTTTCAACCCAGAGGCAGACACACATATACACACAAACACAGAAAACCACACAAATCTACATAGATCTCTTCACAGTGGCTGTGGGACTTTGTGGTCTGTGACATAGAACTAGAAAAGCAGCAAAAATAACAGCAACCCATTGTGCGCATGCACGCACACACACACACGCACACACACACACACACACACACACACATACACACACACACACACACACACACTCATGCATAGGCTGGGTTTTTTCCTACCTTATAATAGTTGTCATCTGCCCCAAGTGCCTTCGAGAGGCCAAAGTCACTGATTTTGGCGTAGTGCTGATTGACTAGTAGCACATTACGAGCTGCCAGATCTCTGTGCACAAAATTCTTTTCTTCCAAATACTTCATCCCCAGTGAGACCTGGTGCATCAGCTCTACGACGTTTTCCACTGGGACCTGGTCTCTGGAACCACACACACACACACACACACACACACACACACACACACACACACACACACACACACACACACACACACACACACACACACAATTACAACAAGTTACAATTAGAACTTGCTCATAAGAAGAAGGGAAACAGGAAGAGAGAATAAAGGGTTACAGTATTGGTTACAGTATCTGTTTATTCATTCAGATAATTTTACATTCAAAAACAGGGAAAAGGTTTAGCAAGAGGCACACAAGTATGTGTTTAATTGAATGTTATTATGGTGACCAGTGTCGGCCAGAAGAGGATGGGTTCCCCCCCTGAGTCTTGGTTCCTCTCAAGGTTTCTTCTTCATGCCCTTAAGAAGTTTTTCCTTGCCACTGTTGCCCTTTGCTTGTTCCCTGGGGGCTTGGACTCAGACACTTGTAAAGCTGCTTTGTAACAACTGTTGTAATTTAAATGTAAATACATTTTTATTGATGAATTGTTTGAATTCACTAAGCCCCTACGTTTCAGTTTATAATAACATCTGGATTCATGTCGGGCAAACTTACTGTATACAAAAAACTTCTCTGCATAATTATTTGTTAGCCTTGATGAAAGATAAATACAGTCAAGTGAGGTCCTTTGTTTGCCATACACACAGATTGTCCAGGACTGTCATACACTGAAATGTTTGTGATGAAGCTCAGGAAGAAGCCATTTTCTTATTATACTGTTGCCTTTATTTCCTGTACAAGCCTCCATAGGCTGTGGGCTGTGTGCCAACCAGAGTAAGTTATGCCCGGCGCTTCTCCACACGTTTATTTCATTAAAAATTAACGCTTCAGTATTGATAAAAAATTGTTGGCTAGTTAAATGTGTTTAATTAGTGGTTAGGAGTATGGCTAATGTCTTTGGTGTGGTCCTTTTGGTTGTCCCCCCCCGAGGAGGACATGTTTGACCCACATTAGTTTGGGTTTCAGTCTTCTGCCATTGCACTTGTGTAATAAAGACACTGCGTGTTTGCAACTGATGGTGTGAGGGCGGGTGGGTTCTTACTTCTTGCCCGAGAGGAACTTGTTGAGGGGTCCGGCGGGTGCCATCTCCATCACCAGCATGAGAGCCTCCGCCTGACACAGGCCGATCATGCGTACGATGTAGGGGTTGTCCAGCTGGTGCATGATCTCAGCCTCACGCATCATCTCGTCCCTAACCGCCTTCTCGTTCTCACTCTTCAGCACCTTGATGGCCACGTCGATGTGCTTGCTAAAAGAGAGACAGACAGACAGACAGAGAGAGAGAGAGAGAGAGAGAGACAGGCAGAGGTGTGAGACATAGGAAAAGGGAAAGAGCGATTGCTTTGCAGTTGTGAGGGTGTTCAGCGTTGTTGCATATGGCCTCAGCAAAAGTGCAAATGCAATGAGATTTTCACTGCAGTCAGTGTAACTGAGACAGAGGCAACCACAGCATGGGGCAGGGGTATCTGTGTAGGGGTAAGAGGTCACAGGGGTATCTGTACAGGGGTAAGAGGTCACAGGGGTATCTGTACAGGGGTAAGAGGTCACAGGGGTATCTGTGTAGGGGTAGGAGGCCACAGGGGTATCTGTGTAGGGGTAGGAGGCCACAGGGGTATCTGTACAGGGGTAAGAGGTCACAGGGGTATCTGTGTAGGGGTAAGAGGCCACAGGGGTATCTGTGTAGGGGTAGGAGGCCACAGGGGTATCTGTACAGGGGTAAGAGGTCACAGGGGTATCTGTGTAAGGGTAAGAGGCCACAGGGGTATCTGTGTAGGGGTAAGAGGCCACAGGGGTATCTGTGTAGGGGTAAGAGGCCACAGGGGTATCTGTGTAGGGGTACGAGGCCACAGGGGTATCTGTGTAGGGGTACGAGGCCACAGGGGTATCTGTGTAGGGGTAAGAGGCCACACATTGACAGAGTTGGGCACAAATGCAAGGAGATCATAGCAACACTGGTTCACACCAATAATACCTTACCTCTTCATCTTGTAAACGCCTTTCTTCACGGAGCCGAAGTTCCCTGATCCGAGCTCCACCTCGTCCACCATCAGCTTCTCGCGTTTGATGAAGAGCGTCTTCTCCTGGAGCTCCTTCGGGTCAGCATACGGACTGACAAACTCATCACTGTCCATGGGCAGAGCCTGCCGCCCTGCAGGTAGTGGGGTCGGGATCTTGCAGGCTCCAGGAACTGAAAATAATAATAATAATAATAATAATAATAATAATAATGAGAATAAGAAGGAGAAGATAATGATGATACATTCCTCAAGTACAAGTCCCCCCCCCCCCCCACAATAACCTTAAAGTAAATCACCAAAACAATCAACAGACTTTTGCGTACATTCCAAAACACAAAAAACACAGGTAGAAATTGTCACGTGTATATTGACGCCTTACAGTAAATATTGTAGTGACGCCATCTCACCTTCAGGGGGCGGCGTGTAGCCATTACCTCTCGGCCTCCTCTGAAAAGTAACACAGGCACGTTCAGTTTTCATAGACTATTTATGGTGAGATACAGGACATGAAGGAAATGTTTCTGACACTTACCCATGACGGCACTGTTGGAGTCTCTAAAGACAAAACAGAGCCGTGTTTAGTTTCATGTCAGTCATTCATAAAATGACCATGTCCTAAAGGTTTCTGTCCGATTTAATATCCCCACTTTAGCGTCCCTGATAATTGGCTATGAAAACAGTGAAATATAGAGCATAATGTCCCTAGAGTTGGGATGTGGTACCACCCACGGTCTTCCTGGTGTATCCAAGTGTTATGGACAAAATTTTATATTTTCCCTTTTTGATTCAGGGCAAGCAAAGTGCACAGCACAAGTACTAAAAAATCAAGAATAATCTTTATTTAAAATAATGTATTCTTATAAACAGAGGTGGGCATTCCAGATTCAGAAAATCAAAGTCCTGACCAGGATCTTGCTCAGGCTTCCAGGATTGTGTTGATTCCACTAATTTTACCTGCCACTAATTAGAAAATCCAGCAAGCTTGAGTAAAATCCTGGGAAGGACTTTTACTTTCTGAACCTGGAATGTTCACCTCTGGCTATAAACAACAAACAGTTCAAGTTATTTGCCTAGATGGCTATATTAGTCTGCTAATACTCAAATAGTTTCACATAGGGGGACTCGCTAAGTCTAATTGGCTTACTTGAATGCTCTCACCATTTCTCCCTATTGGCTGATCTTATTACTCTCACCTACACTTAATACCTCTATGCCATCCTGTGTAACGCTGATCTTATGTGACTCCTCACCCTGAGAAATCTTCAGTTATTTCAGTGGGTATCACATATGGGCTCGTGGTGTCTGCCTTTTCTCTGGGTCAGAACGGAACATGTTTCTTTTACAATGTGCTTGTGTTAGCATACAGCAGAATGTCTTCTCTGAGATGTCTGGCCCTGAACTACTATACCCAAAGTGCATAGAAATTTGTCAATTTTTAATCATATTTTAATACTATATTATTGATTATTCTAACTATAATATATAGAATATATATTATATATTCTAATTCCCCTCCACGATCATGTCGATCATACTGCTACTGTCTGAACAGATGAAGATACAACCTTTTCACTGCTGATTTGTTCACACTGATTTATTACGTGTCGTAAGGGTGCAGTGTTATTAATAGCCTGTGTATCATATTAATAAATGCCCCTACATATGTCTATTTTTATGTGAGGGTTAGTAACGCTTGGTGTCAGTTGCACTCGTATTAAATGCATCATAAGATTTGCACTGGTACAGGCGACACAAGCGTTATTAAGAGAAATATGTGCATCGTTATCTAAGTGAATAATGTAAATGAATATACAGGAGGGTGTACATACGGTTTGCACAGTTCTGGTTCATACAGGCCTCACGAAGTAATGTGACCAAGCCATCAGGTTTCATCTTCAAATACTCCACCAGCTGTGACAGAAGAACCAACATAGGAAAAACCAATTATAGAAATGATTAAGTATATAATACAGAATTACAGGATTATATCACACTTCACACGTTACAGGCCTCTCCATAGCACCGTTTAACAATCTGCAGTCATTTCATACTCATTTGGGATTAAATAAAACAAGCAGGGTTTTATAGGGGCATGTAGCTATGCAAACATACTTGCCACACAGTGTCAAATTTGGTCCCTTCTGGCATGGAGTATTTGCCAGATTTATCGTGCAGGATTCGGTAGTGGTAGGCTGTTTTTCCATACATCACCGACAGTGCAAAGGTACCCGACTCATCGCGTTCTCGTACCCTAGAGAGAGGAAAACATCCTGTGTAAAACTATTGCCCACAAATGGCATGAAACTGTGTTTCACAGAATATCTATCAAATACCTAGTCTATTAATAGCATACTAGATCATTTTCTAGAAAAACCGCTATGTTACTATAAGGATCTCTCAGTCAACCCAGTTCATCACATAATCTTTTCCGAATGCAGCTGGAATTAATATTAAATTATATTCAATACATGTTTATGTTTGTTCTTTGGGATTTTTACTGAACACGTGTGCGTTAACCTTTAAAGAGAATGTTGAAAATAATTAGTTTACTATCTTGATTCTTTCCATGCTGATTCTTTAGGAAAGGTCTTGTGCGCCAGATGCTTTAGGTAAAAATGTGCTGCTCGAGGTGATCGCCACTTTTCTAGGCCAAAAGGTTTTTACTGTAAGGCGTGATGTATTTCACAAATTCACACAGGCCTATATGTTCCATTCCTTATTGCAAAACATAAAATGTACAATTTACAATTTATTCCCACAGCCTTAGATGACTAGCTCACTAATCACATGGTATAGCCAACACTACATATAAAATTAGAACATATATTCAGATGTATTTAAAGATGTATAGAAACCCATAATGCGCAGCTGCACCTAGAGTATATAAATATCTGACTGAACAGACAGCCGGGCCAAACGTGCGGATTCACTCACAGGAACTTTCCGTCTGGCTGGGATCCGCTGTAGAGACGTCTTTCTCCCTCTGTGCGGGTGATTTTGCCGTGGTACCAAGCCATCTTCTCGTGGGCCGTGGTGGCGATCAGCTTCTCCAGCTGAGGAGCCTGGCTCATGATGGCCTGTTCCATGGCCTCGGCCTCCACACGGCAAATCACAGGCATGTTATTTTCATGTTATTTTAAATCAGTGACATATGGCTAAGATAAAAATACCATTTAACCATTTGCTGGTCTTGACAAGCTGGATCTTTTTTTAAAATAAAAATTTCAGATAAAGGCAGAACATATTTTGTTCTGAAAATATGCAAAAATAAATAACTAAATGAAAAAAACAAAACACATACAAACACACAAACACACAGTGTATTTAAACTCTGAAATTGTGCTCTTTGGTCAGACCGGCTTTTGTGTCAATGCATCATAAATGTATTTACTGAGTTGTATTACTGTAATATTGCATGGTATAGCTGTATTACTGTAATATTGTATGGTATTGCTGTATTATTGTATTATTATTATTAATAATATTGTGTGTAATATTGTGTGGTGTTGCTGTATTACTGTGATAATATTGTGTGTAATATTGTGTGGTGTTGCTGTATTACTGTAATATTGTGTGTAATATTGTATGGTATTGCTGTATTATTGTAATATTGTGTGTAATATTGTGTGGTGTTGCTGTATTACTGTGATGATATTGTGTGTAATATTGTAGTCCTGCTCCTTCACCTCCAGGTTCCAGGTCTGCCTCACATATTCCCGGAGCATGTTGTCCCTGAGGCTGTCGAACACTCCGGGTTTGATGGGCTGCTCGGGCGGCCGCAGGCAGGGCTTCCGTAGGGTGCACACCAGCCCGTCAGCGTCCTTGCTGTAGAACTCGCAGAGCTCGGCGGGCCCGCAGTGGGGCTTGCCGCCCGAGATGCAGTAGGTGCCGTTGAGCTGCTTCTCCACGGGGTAGTGGTAGAACTCCAGGTTCCAGATGAGGGAGAGCACGTAGCCACCCAGGCTGCGCAGACACTGGCGCAGCAGGAAGAGGCCGTCGGACATGCCCGCTAGCTTCAGGTGCTGCTCGGCCTCCGAGCGGCTGATGCTGCCGTAGAAGAAGGGCAGGTCGGTGGCGGGGTCGATCATGACGAGTCCGGGTGAAGGCCCGAGGGTGGAGCGATGGGTGGTGGGGGCAGCGGTGCAGGAGATGGAGACTCCTGTGACTACATTAGAGACGGTGAGAGAGATGGAGTTCAACTGATGCCCTTCAGCTGTGCCATGTTACGCTACACTGAAGGTGGGAAAAGATTTAACTCTCTGTTTGACTCATCTACACAAGTTACACACGCACACAGTCACAGACACACAGACACAGACACACACACACACACACACACACACACACACACACACACACACATACACACAGTGAATATCAATGTTCTCTTGCTACTATGTTTGCATAACCCTTCTGTGGTTAACAGGGCTGAAAAACTCCTGCTGTGTGTGGAGTGAACTGTGGGAGTGCAGCAGTGTGCACAGTCCTGACAGGGGCTGGAGTGTTGCTCTGCTGCGGGAACACACTCTCCGATGTGTGAACACACTCTCCACTGCGAGAACACACTCTCTGATGTGTGAACACACTCTCTGCTGTGTGAACACGCTTTCCGCTGTGTGAACACACTCTCTGCTGCGGGAACACACTCTCTGCTGTAGGAACACACTCTCTGCTGCGAGAACACACTCTCTGCTGTGTGAACACACTCTCTGCTGTGTGAACACACTCTCTGCTGTGGAAACACACTCTCTGCTGTGGAAACACACTCTCTGCTGTGTGAAAACACTCTCTGCTGCGAGAACACACTCTCTACTGTGTGAACACACTCTCTGCTGTAGGAACACACTCTCTGCTGTGTGAACACACTCTCCGCTGCGGGAACACACTCTCTGCTGTAGGAACACACTCTCTGCTGTAGGAACACACTCTCTGCTGCGAGAACACACTCTCTGCTGTGTGAACACACTCTCTGCTGTGGGAACACACTCTCCGCTGCGGGAACACACTCTCTGCTGTGTGAACACACTCTCACCTGCTGGAACACACTCTCCACTGTGGGAACACACTCTCTCCTGCTGGAACACACTCTCTACTGAGGGAACACACTCTCCACTGTGGGAACACACTGTCTACTGAGGGAACACACTCTCTCCTGCTGGAACACACTCTCTACTGAGGGAACACACTCTCTCCTGCTGGAACACACTCTCTACTGAGGGAACACTCTCTCCTGCTGGAACACACTCTCTACTGAGGGAACACTCTCTCCTGCTGGAACACACTCTCTACTGAGGGAACACACTCTCTCCTGCTGGAACACACTCTCTACTGAGGGAACAAATTCTCCGGTACCCGTTTGAGCTCATCCTGCCCACAACAGGAAGTCAACACACATCCTTCCCCTCCCCCTCTGATCTCATCTACACTCAGCCACAGGTGCTGGTGCACTGCAAACGTTAATGACCACTACCGAATGACGCCGTGATCTATGAGAAACACACTCGATCTAGCGGGATCGATAACAATCCCACTAGGAAGAAGATGGTGACCTCAGCTGAACTCTTGATGTGTCAAGTGTCAAGCATTTTATCTGATAGTTTCTACATTACCGTAAAGTCATGAAGTCAAGCTCAGTAGAATACTGAAGGCAACAGGATGTGTGAAAGAGAATTCACAACAAACACCAACAATTCTAAATACATAAGACACAGAAACACATTACTAACATATCCATGTGAAGTGAAATAATTTTTATTTTTTTTTCACCCAAAATTAAGCTTTTAAAAATATATATTAAACACCCAAAATTAAGTAATTTTTGTTGGCTGATTATGCCATGAAGCATTTGACATATTTAACTAAGAAAACTAACCTTTTCATGAGTCTTCTCCCTAAGGTGTGCTCAAGGTTTCTGCTGCTGTAACAGTTTAATGTCTGTGTTTACTCTAATATTTTCCTGTGTGTGGGTGGTGTACGGACTGTCAGAGATGAGGGTGGTGTTTTTTAGCAGTAACATCTTCCTTACACAGGCGTTTTCCAGTGTGACCTGTCAACCACATGCATAAGAAGTTCTAGGACCAGGACCACAAACTCTGGGCTCTGCTAGAACCATTTCCCAAGATGCTCTGCTTTCCAGCGTCACAGATGTTGGATCAAGGAATACACCAGAACATAAAGATGAGTGCTGTGAACACTTGGTCACCACACTCAAGCCCCCCCCCCCCCCCCCCCCCCCCCCCGTACATGTCCAGGGTGAGGGTTTGGTGTGTGGGTAGGAGGTATTCTTCTCTCAGCAAGGCCTCCCTGCATCACCTGTAAGTCCCACAAGGGTTACCTTACCACTTCCTGGACACAGTCACACCTGCCCGCAGGTCTACAGAGGACACCAGCACAGCAAAAGCCCCTCACACACACACACACACACACACACACACACACACACACTCCGACTATGTGCTCTAACTCACAGTAGGCCACAGCAAAGGGACCACGCATGTTTAAGGACAGCAAAGTGACAGTGAGTTGTTGACAACTCTGATGAGCATGTTCTGCCCCTGATCTACCCAACCCTGGTGGTCTCCGCCCCCTCATACATAATTCATCACAACCTCAGGCCTTGTCTTCTGCTTTTAAGAATCCTTAGAAGGGGCTTCTCTGATCTCACATCCAAAGTCTGTACACTTTAGATTCTGTTTTAGGACCAGATGAGTGTTGTGTGTAGATTATGTCCTGTCTCCTCTGTCTGCTCTGTGAGCATTTGTGTAGGTGGACGGGCCCCATTTTCCTGCATTCATATTCATAATGGAAAATGTTAGCTCTACTTTATCTTAAGTGAGCTACCATCTTGTGAATTCAAAAATTAGTCACTCTTTTGGTTTTTTCCCCTCTGTGTTCTTTTTCCTGAGACCTGTAGGATGAGTTGAGGTGAAAAGTGATCTCCTCTCAAACTACCCCTAACCCTAACCCTAACCCTACGCTATCCCTAACCCCTACTCCTACCCCTAACCCTACCCTTACCTCTACAGCTAACCCTAAACCCAAAGAATGGGCCCTAGTGACTTTGTGTGCATGTGCGGATGGAATGTGTACTGCTATAGCACCTCTGCCCTGTTTACACCCTGACAGTGGATCAATCTGTCTGGGTGCAGAGCAGAGATCATGAGAGAACTGCAACATCACTGCAACATCACTGCAAATTCAAACTTAGCAAAGTTGCACTCAAACTAGTAAATTTACATTCAAACCTAACAAATTTGCACTCACAGATTCAAGTAATTCTCAAACCTAGTAAAGTTAAAGTCAACCCTAGCAAAGTGACATTCAAACTTACACTAAAATCTACAAAAGGCTACTAAAGTTACACTCACACCTAGCAACGTTACACTGGAAACATCAAAGTTATAATATATACTGTTACTGTTAGCAAAGTTTCAGTCAGGAAAGTCGTAGTCAAAGTAGCAGAGACTGACTCAGAAACAGCCCAAACCACACTGTCGTCTATAAAAGACATGCTCATAAACACTAAGCTATTAGAAGAATTCATAGGACTAAAAATAACTGTCATACTTTAATACAATATTTTAATAAAATATACTGAAAACACCAGGTCTAATTTATCTAACGTCTAATGAGGATAGCATGCAGATATCTGGGAAGCATTCAAGAATATCTGTTTCCAGAAGACACCACAGTTTACGCATTGTGTACACTTTAATTGCTCTTCCTGCTCAGTACAAGAGTCTGCGATCTTGAGGTGTTTTTGTAGATAACAGTATGTTTATGTGAATAAAATGAAAACAAAGTTCTACGTTTTCACCGGGGAACTGTCTGCCAAGTTCTGTGCTGGTAGCATTTGGTTGGGTGGTCGCTCCGCTAAATCTACTGTCTCCCATGTCTCCTATTGTCTCCCATGTCTCCTACTGTGTCTCATGTTTCCTACTGTCTCCCATGTCTCCTACTGTGTCTCATGTTTCCTACTGTCTCCCATGTCTCCTACTGTGTTTCATGTCTCCTACTGTGTCTCCTGTCTCGCATGTCTCCCACATCTCCCATGTCTCCCACGTCTCCCATGTCTCCTACTGTGTCCCATGTCTCACGTCTCCCACGTCTCCCACTGTCTCTCATGTCTCCAATGCAGATTTAGAAGAAGGAGCAGGCCAATAAGTTTCAATCTGGACATTTTTTGTTGGCACGACATTGCGGTAAAATAGTCGCAGTAAAAATAACCTATAAAAATAACTGTACACAAGTATCCTGGGATTAGTAGCAATTTTAGAAAAGCAATTTTATTTAAAAATCCCAGCTTTTAGACATCTGTTCACTGGCACAGTTAGCATGTGTCAGTTTGGACCAAATCTGAGAGCACGACTTGCATCAACAGTTGCATTTACTGTATTACCGACTTTCTCTTTAGTCTAATAACAGTTTAATAGCCCCAAAGTATAACTGCTCTGTGCTGAATGGAAAAAAATCCGTCTCTAAGAATAGCAGTGCACCGCGGAAACCAAAAGCCTGTTTTTTTTCCAAGACATACAAGGCCATTAGTGCCACTGACCTCTGTCCTTTTAATCATTTCTATTCTTGTTGTGATTATTGTTCATTTTCCTAAGCCAACGTTGATTTGGGGCTCATATTTAGCTTTTTCCACAACTGTGTTGTGCTATGCTGGGGTATTTGGGGCCGGGAGAGAACACCGTAACTCGATCAAACCTCAGGGCTTCTGCTGCCGCTGGTACAGGACTTTATATTATCTGATATGAAAACTCAAATATATTAACTGGTATGAAGTGAGATATTTATGGAGTTATAAGTGCAGGGTAATTGCAGGGTTATCAAAATGACTTTGTATCGCTGCTGCAAACAACTTTGTGAGGGTACACGAGCATGCACGTGCTATCTTTCAGATTACCGAGACTAATAACTGTTTAATAATAAATGTTTTTTTGTGCGGAATGGGCTGAAAAGGATTTGTCTTTAAATGGAAACATAATTTCAAATCAGTTTGGGAGAACAAAAAAGTGCTTGCCAAACAGTTTTTCAGAGTATTCGACAGCTCTTAAAATTCAAATAAAATCTCCGTCTCTGAAGCCACAGCTGTTCTCTCAGTAGTGTTCTGTGATGGAAAAGATGTTTTTTGTCTTTCTTTGTTGTAGACTTTTCTTATAAAAGCAGCATTTCAGCAAGTCTTTTGTGTGCAATGTGATGCAGGATGCTAGAGGAAAATGCTACTCTTTACAGCAATACAGCAAAAACACAAATCAAAAACCCAATATGATCGACATGCAAATTTGGAATTTCGTGAAAAAGTATATAATTTAAAGACATTGTATGACCTGAAGTCAAAGCTAGTCATGATGTCACAGCCACCATTATACACAAACTAAATCCTTGAGATATAGAGTATCATA